>NW_008611506.1:26708-32771 GCF_000691845.1 Merops nubicus | reverse complement strand
AGGAATGGGAAGCAGAAAGAGGAGCTAGTGTGTGGCATTCATGATAATTCTCTCTTTGTACAAACTGATGCAGGAGCACAAGTTAAGTTTAGCATTTCGGGTCATTCTGCAGAGCTCCCTAGGTCCATGCTGGTATATTTAGCATGTACCTTTGAAGGTCTGCTTTATTATATTTATTAGGGAAGAAAACTCTGCTAAATAAGCATTTTCTACACTGTGATATGCAACACCACACAGTCTGATATGGGAAGAGCTAAGGCTTATCAAAGGAGGGCTAAGTGGCAATAAGGAACGAGAAAATAACAGCGGGCTATTCAAGGTGTACTGGACATTTAGCAGTCTTTATTAAAAAGCTGCATCTCTTTGAGGTATTTTCTTGGTCTTCTTGGCCACAGTCTTTGAGACAGCTCCTGCCATGCAGGTATTTACTGCAATACTGATTTGAGGGGTAGGAGTTTGAAACAGAAAGAGAGGAAGGGCTCAAACTCCCAGTCAGGTTACCAGGGTGTATCACCTTACCATACTCCAAAGGAACCAAGGTAATGAACCACTGTACGGAGTTGTTCAAAAGCAGCAACACCTCTTTGTTTTCCTTCCCAGCTGACTGTAACACTAGGAAAGGAGTGGTGAGGCAGTTGCCTAGTGCCTTTGAAAATAGTTTCTACTTTCTGTCTCAATGGCACCCACTTGAGCCAGCCATAGGCAGAAATAACGCTGCCTAAAAACATGATAGGGAGAGCTGTGCTGCAGAGAGAACCCACCAAGCTCTATGTGGGACAGCAACCATCTCCTGGGCTGGGCCTTCCTATCAGTGGTTGTGGCATGCTCAGCCTTTCCAAGACAAGCAGTCGATCCTTCCAAAGGATGTCATCTTTAGGTTCAAACTTCAAGTCGTCCAAAAGTAGCCTGAATCAGGCAACTCACATTTCCCCATCTAAACTGTGGTTTGTACCGCCTACATGTCAATTCACACAGACCTTTTGGAGTGTAGCATAAGTTTGTTCCCAGGTTCCCCTGTTTCACAGAAACTGTGATTTTCAAGGACTTCTTGATACTTTTGATACCCAAGACTTTGAGACTTCCCAAAGAGGGCATGCCAGTGAAGAAGGGAAGAACAAGAAAGTGCAGGAGGACTTTCTGCCAGAGTGCTTCCTGACCTTGATGCTTCAAGTCCCAAACACAGCAGGAGGTATGCAGTGGGGCAACAAGCAGAGACCAGAGCAGCCCTATAGCCAGAAAGGCAGAAGAGCACTCATTTTGGGTTTGGATCACCAGGGAGAAGGCATGGAGGCTTACAGCTACAACTGGTTTGGGCACAAAGCTGTATATTGGTGCTGTTCCTACTTACCAGTGTTGATGTAGTGTAAGGTAGTAAATATCAGCAGTCCTGTACAAACATCAGAAAATTCCTCTTTGTGACTGATCACAACAGCTGACATCAATGTGGGAAGACAAAAAGAATGAAAGAGGTAAAGGAGAGTGGGGAAAAAATGGTGCCATGGGCGTTTCACACTGCTAATGAGGCTAATTTTGTTAGAGTAGGGCATGACCAGAAAACCCACAGCTCCTTCAGGGACTGTCACGCTGACGGGAGCTCACATGCTGGCTGCAGGGTGTATGCCAAGGAGGCTGCCAACAGTAGAGCTGAGACCCACAGGCAGAGCCAGGGAGCCACAAATTAGACCAATTACAAATGAGGGAGAAAGCATTTAGACAGTTGGTGGTGTCCATCTGGTGCCTAGTAACTAACCTGCCAGCCCTTTGGCCAGTCATCTCAACAGCCTGCACTTCCAACTGCCCTTGTCTCAGGGTAGTTGTAATGTAGCCAGTGACATTCCAGCTCCCAGAATATTGTTGCCACTTTCAGTTTCTATATCTTATTTCAAATAAAGACCTTTTAGTTTAATTTCATTTTTAGTCTGCCCATTAGAAAAGACTGAGACAGCTTTCCTGCTTTTGTCTGTCTGTCCTGTTTTTGTCATGTTAACTTTCATGGTTTCGAGCCGTCTTTGATAGGTTGTGTGTTTACCATTTAAGCTTTGAGTCAGAGAGATGCTTCAACATGTGCTTAGATCCAAGTGCATCCATTCATCCATTCAAACTGCTGGAACTACAGATGCACCTACAGTTTAATAAAGATATCTCTCTTGTTGAAATTCAAGGCTTTGAGTACTGCTCTGTCATTTACTGGTCTATCACTTCAGTCATAGGCATCCATAGAGGAAGCACCTTCAAACAGTAAAACCAGAAAAGTTTGTAACCACACACCAGTTTCACAGAAATCACAGCAGACAAACTTTAAGTACCTACATACCATTTTCAGGAGCACTTCTTTCACTTTTAAGTTTTTTTTCTAAATTCCTGAAGGTGTCTACTTGCAACTTTTGTAACTTAACAGCTGGTCAGTAGTTTCTTAAATTCCCATGTCTGGAGGGTGTACACACTTACCTGCATAAAGTAAACTGGGAAATGGCACATAGGCTTCTCAATAATATGGGCATCTTTGAAGACTTTGCCCTTGGTTTTATGTTGTTGTGAAATTTTAGATAAAGCAAATTAATTTTTTTTTTAGTTTACAGTCAGTGCTGTAAACCCAAGAAGAATTTCACAATTTATCAAGTTATTTTTGCCTGTTATTACAGGAACTTACTTTCCTTGACTGCCTTGTTCAAACACCAACATAAAAAAACATAGAGAGCACAGAAAGGTGATAAGGGGGTCAACTGTATGGGTAAAATCAAGATTAAGTTCACAAGTTTGCTAAGTCTTAGCTGAGGTTTTTTCCAGGCCAGGATCCTTGAGTGTTAAGATCACTGTGAGACTCAAACCCAGACAAAATAAACTATTGAAACTTTGGGAAGACTTTTAGACTTTTTTCATGTAAAACTCTGGCTTCTTTCCCCTAGTTACATAGCAAGAATTTCTAGAGATGTGACTTGGACTAGCACCCCTTGCTACCCCATCTCTCAGTACCTCCATTCTAGGCATAGAGGCTGTTTGAACAGGCAGGGAGACCCTTGGGAGGACATTCTGCATAGTCATGAGATCCACTAAAAATCAAAGAAGGCAAACCAGCTCTCCAAAAAGCCAGGCCCCCACCAGAATCATAGCCAGGAACCTGTCAAGCTACACTTGGCTTTCCTCAGCTTGCCACAGTAATGTACGGAGTACAAAGTAGGGGGATACCACACTGCTAGATGGCTTTGAGGTTCTCTTTTATGATGTTTACCCTCAGAAATGCAATCCCGTGCCACCTCTCTGCTATGCCCTATGGCCAGCTTCAGAGCAATCATGAAAATGTAGAACCTGGCATGCTTTTAAAGGTTCTCTCAAAAAGGAAAATAATTGATTTTCTAACCCGTCCCAGGCTTCAGGTGCTCAGCTGGTGGTTTTTTGTTCCCCTGAAACAAATCAGCCCAGATGTGTGCTTTATCCCAATTTGGAAGCTCTGCAGCCCTTGGGAAATCCAGGGGTCAAGAATTTCACCCATCTGAGACCCACGCAGGCAGGAAGCCATCAGCTGACTCCTACCACAAACACACAGTGTGAGCTCAAGACAAACTTTTCAAGCTTCCCACAATTAAATAAGTGCCTCTTTCCAACTTTCCATGAGGCAGTAACGGGAACTTACTTAATGGGAACTTTTATTTCCTGCGTGGAAAATAAAGAGAAAAGTATTGTCACGTTATTAAACTTAGTCTCCTTTGTTTTTTTCATTCATACCCCAGCACTGTGAGGGATCAGACAGCAGCTACTCAGGTGTGGCTGATGTGAGGTAGTGTGGAGGAAGAAGCTGAAGTAAGCCCTGAGCAATCTCAGAGCAGTTTTTCCAACTAATTTCTTAATTCACAAAGCTTTGTAGGTGACTCTATTCACCAGTACAGCTGAGAAACAACACCACACTGGAGGGATCTCTCAGCAGAATTACAGGTCCTGGCCAGGCACAAATTTGATTTCAGAATTTCTCCACAGCATGGGAATTTGCTTTACACTGTAGATGAAAACCAAGGATGGTGAACCATGATTCCCTGACCGACTGGTGGGGGTCTATGAACTGGTTTCAGGTTGAGACTTGAGCATGGGCAGTGCAGCACCAAGCTTTTCTCAGTCCTTCCCAAAGCAAATAGAAAATCTTGAGTTGCATCTAATGAAAGAAAAACATAATCATGAAACTCAGAGAATTAAAAAATGAGATAGGGGCATTGTTCCTGGGAGGTCTGGGTAATTATAGCTCCTCTGGTCCTCCAATGGTATGGTGGGGTTAGACCACTGTAGGTGACCTCCTGTACTCCTGTACATCAAGAGAAAACCAGGCTCTGTAAGGCAGAGGTAACACAAACAGCCAATTTTCCAGCATACGGTCAGTATTTCCTCAGCCTTCCTTGATTTTCTGATTCCTTCCACATTCTGTTTCTCCTGGGGTGGTAAGCAGTTTCTTGAGCTAGAATTCATTCATCATTTTATAGCGTGATCTCGTTCTTGCCCAGCTGAGCACGGCCATCAGGAAAAGGCACTTTGCTTTACTCACTGAGATGCATTCACCACCACAACCCTACCTGCTCCATACTTGTATGCAGGAAATTTGCACTGGAGGTCTGTGAGAGGAACAGCACAGAGCTCTCCATGTGCCTGAGAGGGCCAGAAGCCTCCACAAAAAGCTTTGCTAAAGGTAGCAGCACCACCCACCAGCCCAGTAGACACTCAAGAGAAAATGACAAGAACAATAGCAGGAAATGTCTAAGGGTGGAAACAACAAGTTGAACACAGCCCATGTTTCTAGGGGCTTCCTGATTGGCTTGATTTGCCACTGCAGAAGTACTTCAAATAACCTTGGAGTTATCCCACTAGGGCAAAACCTCTCCCCAGTGAAGCCACAGTTGTTCCAATGCTTTCTAGGGCACAGGGACACTTGCTGACAAGCACAAATAAATGAACACAACATAGAAGCTTTAAAGCAGATCAGATCGATGAAGCAGGATCAGGACTCTGCTGTCATTGTGCTCAGCTTGGTGCATCCCTTGTACCTGGTGGAGGATCCGTCTGTTCCCACGGCACATATTCCTTGCCTCACATCAGCCTTCACCCTGGAAAAATGGATTGTGGGTTCCTGCAAGTGGATGACAGCAGATCTGTCAATCTGCAAAGCTCAAATCCAAGAACTGTTTGCATCAAGAAACAAACAAAACAAGTATTGGCTCCAGCTGGGTGTTCCCCTTCCTGCCCTGCTGCTCTGTTTCTGACCCTGATGTCCAAGTCACTCTTGGCAAGCGGTGCAGGGGAATGCATTTGTGTCTTTGTGAGGGGTACATAATATAGAGAACTTTTAAAGGGACTTAACGAAGCTTGGTGCCCAGGGCACCCTGACTGTCAGCTGCACATACCCATCTAAATCCTTTGTCGAGGGCTTTCGAGGGTGCTTGCAGATTTATGCAGTTGTGAGTAAAGTGCAACACAAACGGCAAGGAAAGGCTTGTTGAAAAAGTTCTAGAGAGCTAGATGGGATCCTTGTAAGCTGCAGTTTTCCATGGTAGTAAGGTAGTTGTGATTTAACAGCCACATAGCCAGTGTGCAGGGAAGGCGTATTCACACCAATTATAATACTTTGGCTGGGTTTTCACAATTCAGTGTAACAGCCTGAATTCTCTAGGGGTCATACTCATATTTAGCATTATTCTCACTGGTAAGGCCCCACCTCCAATACTGGGTGCAGTTCTGGGCTCCTCAGTTCAAGAAGGACAAAGAACTTTTGGAGAGGGTCCAGCACAGGGCTACTAAGATGATCAAGGGCCTGGAGCACCTGTCCTATGAGGAAAGGCCTGGGGAGCTGGGGATGTTTAGCTTGGAAAAGAGGAGGCTGAGGGGAGATCTAATTAATGCTTATAAATTTATATCTAAAGGGTGGGTGGCAGGAAGGTGGGGCCAGGCTCTTCTCAGTGGTGACTGGTGACAGGACTAGAGGCAATGGTCACAAGCTGGTGAACAAGAAGTTCAACCTGAAGATAAGGAAGAAGTTTGCAATGAGAGTAACAGAGCACTGGAACCGGCTGGCCAGGCGGGGGGGGG
>NW_008611506.1:17588-26677 GCF_000691845.1 Merops nubicus | reverse complement strand
ACTTTCAAAGCCCTCCTGGACATGTTCCTGGGTGATGTACTCTAGTGGATCCTGCTCTGGCAGGGGGGTTGGACTAGGTGATCTTTTGAGGTCCCTTCCAACCTCTAACATTCTGTGAACCTGTGAATCACGCAGAGTACCTTAGGTTAAAGTGCTGGATGCTGGTAGCATTTACTTCTTATGCCAACAAGTAGGCTTGTAAGCACCATGTTCCTTCCAACAGCACATTTTTAAGCCACCAGTGCAGAAAGAAAACAGATAATTCCTTGTTTGCACCGGAAGTCCATTACAAAGTTCATGCAGTCATTAGCAGCAAATCTGAGTCAAATGAAACCAATATTTTAGAAACCTCACATGTACAGTGAGTATATATAATTAATAATGCCAGCTAACAGATCTGCCAGGAATAAGTGTGGCCTGATACGTGATTGGACTGTATAGAATTGGCAAAATATCAAGGTAAGGAAATGGCAGTGAAGTTATTTGTTGGAGGCTGCAGCAGGAAAGAAACAACTCTAGCCCGTGATCACTGTGTTTGTCCAGACTGCTTTTCTAGTAAATAACTGCAACACCTTTTCAGTGATGGTCAAATTGCCGTATGTTTCTAAATTTATAAAAAGCCCTGATGGAGCCAGGGAGGGATTCAAAATATCCCAGATGGGAAGCCTTCAAGGAGTTAAATACTGGTTTGTGAGCAGTAGGGTATAAGCTGCCATTGACTTTGGATGGAGCCAGTGCTCTGCCTCAGCAAACAAAGAAGACTCATCTGGAGCCTGGTTTGGAAATAACCTGTGCAGGAATTCAAGGAACACAAGAAATATCAATCAGGGTGGAGGGGGGAGATCCCCCTGCACCAAGAAGAACCTTATCTGTCACTCAATGCACACATATCTACTTATACCTGTGTTAAAGCAAATTCACAAATCAAACTGGAGCACATGCAGATGTCTACTCTGGTATTCCTGGTTAGGCTTGGACTGTAATATATCTAACATATGTATTAACAGCTAGTATATACCTTCCTTAAACAGCCCTTAATCCTCTCATTGACTTGAATGGGTATTACAGTAGCCCGATAATACTGGGCTTTTTGGTGCTGGTGTTTAGCTAGACAACTTGTATGAATAGTAGGACCAGAGGTATTATAGTGTAGCTCAGTGCATCATTTAAAATATTTTTTTCAGAAGAAGCACAACACTTGCAGTAAGTCCCAGAGTGAAACTTTGGTTCACATCTTTATGCCAATGAAGAACTGTGTCTCATGAACACAGCCAGATAATTAGAATTGTCCATATCTTTTTTCTTCTCACAGTTCTATTATTTATCATAATGAAGATTATAAATTTGCTGGGAGCCATGCAGCACTGCAGAGAAATAAGCAAATACTGATATAACCATTGCTATGTTGTATTAGCATCCTTTCCAGCCAATCTAGTAGGTACATCAGAGGAAGAATAATATTTACGTGAAAAATATTTATATCCTTGAGATTGAAAAAAAAAAATAATCTTTGGCCCAAAACAAGTGGAAAAAACTGTCACTACAAGCTGAGCAATAGAGGAAAAACATGGTTCAGAAAAAAAAATCAGAAGGGAAAAACCAGCAGCATCCACTTTCATCTGCTGTATGTAGACTGGCTACAGAGGAATTCTTTTTGCTGCTAGCTCTCTAAAATGGCAAACTTTCTGTCAGACTTTCTTTTTCCTTGGAAAGTTTGGACATCTGTGTCTTTGCTGGTACTTGTATGACACTATCAAAGTGACTTTTCTGAGTATCCTCGTGGAAGGGCTGAGAATGCGCATCCCATGTCACTGCTTCACCCTGGGTAGTCAGAGCAGCAGATCAGCATAGCCTGGGGAGTGCTGTGCACTGCATGGGCTCATGGCCCATGCTTCATCATCCCTCTGTATTCACTCTTCTCTGAGCAGAGGATCCACAAACGTGGCTCAGGAAAAGATATAGGGGAAAAATATTACCCAGTGTCTCCAAAGACCTTTTTTCTCTTTTCACTCTGATGGACTCTGGTAGACAAACTTTTGCCCAGGCCCTGTTAGGTGAAAGTTCTCCTATATACAGGCTGAAAACTGCATTGTGCTAGTAAGATGTCTGTTGCTGGTAGCACAGTCGGGCATCTCTCAGCATCAATGGCAGCATTTGTACAGCTTGTATCATCATTTCGCAGTGGTTACAACAAGCAGAAATACACCAGAAGATGACTGATAATTCTGAGGGAATTAGAGCTATATAACATACTAGATATTATGTTACATATGTATCTTATAATATATAGTGTGTTACATACAACCCTGTGCAGTGTGAGCACACATGGACTCCCTCCTTTGAAATGTGGCTGTTCCCATCAGCTGCACCTTGGGCTTAGATTTTCCCCTTTCTGTAACGTTTGTAGAAGTTCTAAAGCTGCATGCGTACTCTGCTCTAGAAGCTGGGTAGAGTCTTGATCCCCTGTGAAGCATGATCCCATGTGTTCTGAATACCTCTTTACTGAGAAGTGCAGCCTTTGGTAAAGGTGACAACAAAGTTAGCCTGCAGAGACAAATGTTGGTTGAACAGTCAATAGTGGGTGCCCCCAGTTTAAATGAGGGAGAGAGGAGAAAAAGAAAAAGGTCAATGAGGAGCCAGTACATAGGAGAATAAAGTTTTAGTAGGAAAAGAAATTATATGATTGGAGACATAATGAATGGAAACTGGCTGAGAGGAGCAGGGGAGCTGTAGAGAGGCAGGAGTGGCCAGGAGATTTCAGAAGGACAGGCATAGGATACAGGGATGAGTGACGAAGAGATGGGATCCAATAGGAGAATACACAGGAGTGGGAGAAGATGCAGCAAGCAGCAGGAAGAGGAGATAGAAAAGGAAAGAGACAGGTGGAAGAACAAGAAAGGAAAAAGAGATAGATGAGGCTGGGTTACAACATGTTTCCATGTCCTCAAGTGTTCTGCACTGTATTAGCAGAAAACAATACCGATGATCTGGGGCTGAGGAGCTGGCTTAAATCAAGGGACCCTCTAGATCTCTTGTTACCTGAAACTGAATGCAGGTCACAGGAACGCCTGCGCCTGGTCCAAGCATGCAACTATGGTTGATTCATAAGGTTGCAGCGATGGCAGATGTTAGAAGAAACATTAAAATCAGAGCAGAGTTAGGGATTAGTAGCTGTCAAGAGGAAAGCTAGATTCAGGGCAAGTTGGGAAAACCTGCTTCTAAGGGAGAACAGATTGACCCCCATCTTGCTGTGACCTTGTTTCAGGTGGTTGTGGAGTGCAATAAGGTCTCTCCTCAGCCTTTTCTTCTCCAAGCTAAACCACCCCAGTTCCCTCAGCCACTCCTCATGAGACTTGTTCTCTAGACTGCTCACCAGCTTTGTTGCTCTTCTTTGAACACGCTGCAGCACTTCAATGTCCTTCTTGTAGTGAGGGGCCAAAAATGGAGTGCAAGTGCAGTCAAGGTGCAGCCTCACCAGTGCCGAGTTCAGTGAGATAATCACTTCCCTAGTCCTGGTGGCCACACTAGTTCTGACACAAGGCAGGATTCTGTTGGCCTTCTTGGCCACCTGGGCACCCTGCCAGCTCATACTCAGCTGGCTGTCAACCAGTACCCCCAGGTCCTTCTTTTGCCAGCAGCTTTGCCTGGCTCATGCTCTGCCCTGCGCTCTGCACGATACTCAGCACCATTAGGGACAAAAAGTGTATTCCCAGTATGTACATGGGAGGCTGAAATGTCTTCAGGGCAAATACTTCTAGTAATCTTCTTGTTGTTGTTTGGTTGTTTTGTTTTTTACTTTCCTTCATTAAAAAAGAAGGTGGACATAAAACTTAGGTCCTTTTCCAGGCTTCCTGCCTTCCCTGTAAATGTTGCTAGGTAGTTGAACGTGTATCTCCAGTATACCAGTCTGTGTAGGAATTGCACAAAAGCATCCTTCCTTGGCAGCTTGTGGTGTGTGCACTGCGTAAGGTCACACGTTCATTTTGATTGCACAGCCACACTAACCCTGGGTAATGCTGCAGGAGCCAGCATCACTGCTCTGTGGGAGAATGAGCACTCCACAGTCACCCCTCGATTGCTCTGCCTCTGCTTCTTGGACCTTTCCCAAGGTATAAATAACACAGCGCATTGTACAGCTGAACTGCTGGCATCTGTTGCTAAAGCTAAATGAATTTTCATGTGCATAGCTGCAATGTGCCAGCAAGCTGTTTTTCACAAGGCTGACCTCACCTGTGTTGCTTTTCTAATCTCTGGGTGCATGCTGCCATGTATGGGGACACTGTGCTGGGGGGAGCTACTTGTGCAACCCTCCTTTGCCTGGAGACCACATCTGGCAACACACACTCTCCAAGGGGGGAGCAAGTTCACAACAGCAAGCCATATGGGCATATTTCTCCCATGTACTCTTTTGCATCCTTAGGCATCCCAGGAATAAATCTCCTCGTGCTCGTCCTGCCAAGTCTACTTAAAGCCATGGGAAAGCAAGCAACTTTCTGCAGGGTTCAGTTCCTTCACCTTCCAATTGCAAAGTACAGAGCACATGTCCTCTCTCACATGGCTATTTTATCCTCCCTGCCTTTTCTTCTGCCATCCCAGCAAGTACCAAACAATGAAACACATATGATGTATCCAGGTACTTGAAGTCTAAGTCACATATTTTGGCTGATGATACTCCTTGTCTGTCCGGACCCAGAAATCTGCATGTCTGGTCTTGTGGAGCCTTTTCAGTTGTGGGTCTCAGTTCATTGACTTTATTTTAATGTTTTGGACACTGGACCAAGAGGCTCCAGAGACAGGAGGATTGCCATGTCTCTGGGCTGGGAGGGAAAAAGAAAATGAAAGCAATGGTGAAGAGGAGAGACAAACCCCACCTTCACCAGGAGGAGCCTAACTATCCATTTTCATCTCACAGGGTTGGGCCAAAAAACAGGGCATTTGTGCCATTTGTTTTAAAGACAAGTGCTTTAAGAGCTGGATGATTTAAAAGACAGACTGCCTGAGTGGGTTAGGATGTCAAGGTCTTTACTTGGCTGATCAGGAAAGTAAAGGTACTGGATCAGGTCTGCCAGGTCCTGCCTGGATCCTGGTCAGGAGCACAAGTGGGAGCTTTCAGATCAAAATACTTTGACATAAGCAGACTGGGAGAAAATAAGGGGACTCTGCTCTTTCACCTCTTCAGCCACTGGCCAGGGGACCGGGTTCAGACCAGGGCTTTTTTTTTTTTCCTCTTTTTTCCTCTCCATTTCTCAAAGGAGGGTCAAGCCATGTGCTTCTCCCCTCCATTTCCCAAAGGAGAGTCAAACCATGTGTTCCTCTGCTGTAAGGGCAAGCATCCAAGGCATAGTGATTCACTGATTTCCAGTCAGTGATCTGCCCTCCACTGAAGCAGTGGAAGTTTTTAAGTTTGTATAATCTCACCCAGGCTGGACACCTCTCCCATTTGAAGAAGACTGGAGGAACTTAGCCTTAGAAGTCTCACACTTGTATAAGCCCACAAACAAATGTAGACTATAAAGCCTGTGAAGGCAAGGAGTTGCATGTTAGGATGATACAAGGAAATGATACTGGAATGAGATAACGTCCTTCTAGAAGAGAGGAAAAGCAGGTACTGAGGAAGTGGTTCCAGCCGGAGGAAGAATCACCCCAGAGAGTGCTAAAGGTTCCCACGCTTGACAAATTTAATACTGCGTCAGGCAAACCACTGACAAAAATCAGTACTCTAACAGCGTTGCTCTGGAAGGAGAAGGACTTGATCATATAACTTCTTCAATTCCAGATCAAAGTATTTGCCTTACACTGACACTAAGCCTTCTACACCAAGAGCAGGCAACGTTTTACTAACTAACATGGGGTAATGATTGTTGGTTTTTTTACCTTGTCGTATTTAGCTCAAAAAATTCTGTGGCCAGTGCTTGACTTGCTAGCCTTGATTTGTTTAACCTGTCAGGAATTAACCTGGCCTTACACTGATCTCAGTATACCACTTTATTTCTATGCATGTGTGTATACACATTTACTTCAAACGGCAAAGGGAATTACAGAGAATTTTTCCTCTCTTGCCAAGTTCATTAGCTGGTAGTGGGATGTAACTTTTCCTTGGTAATAGGAATTGTTTCCCTTCCTGCATATTCAGGAAGATTCATATAGAATAACAGAGCACTGATTCGGCTTCATGCCTGAAACTAATTTCCAAGCATTGATTGGTGGTAATGTATTCCTAGTCTTTCAAGTCATGGAGGTTTTCCCTTTTCAAAGATGCTAATTAAGTTTGCTGCTCTTGATTATCAGCTGCACTCCGTGAACAACAGCGTTTTGGAAATCGTAAGATGTGCTCTGCCAGCTTTCTTCTTTGAGGGCGAGCCATTCAAAAAGGATGAGCTCTGCAGAAAGAATAAACTAAGGGGCATTGAATTACTCAGCTCTGGAATCCCATTTCAGATCCTCCAGAAGCCATGAAATCAAGCAGGTTTTTTGCCGTCAGCACTGGCTGTGTGTCGATATACAGTGACATTCACAAATAGTCCAGCTGGCCGGGGCACAACTGCTGGTGTTTGCTGAGAAAACTAAGCCAATGTGGAAGCTAAACCAAGTATTAATGATTTCTCCTTCCCCTGCAGCAGATGAAGGGCACAGTTCAGGGCTGTGACATGAGGGTTTCAGCTCGCTTCTTATGTATGTTCGTTTACAGCCAGGTCGCTGGTGCTTGGCCATTGATACAGGCATAGGAAGCATGTCAAAGGCTGAGGTGCTGAGCTGGGATTTAGGGTACAGTTCCCTGTTATCTTTTCCAGTTGTGTTGGTTTAAAAAGCCTAAATGCAAGACTTAATATACCTTGCAGGGGAAACCTTTTCCCCTTGCAAGTGCATTTTCCAAGTTTATTCTGAACTTGGGTGAACTAACAGGTACCCTGGTGCCCCAAAAAACCTTCACAGTGACCAGGAATTGGGAATGAGAGGCCCATGGGGTGAAGCATTTTTGCCAGTGCTCTTTTGCACAGTGGGAAAAGGCACAGGGCTCTGTGCTTACAGAATTCTGGACCCTGCATGTTAAGTCTCTATTTCTGGTTTTGCACAGTGGGAAAAGCTTTGTGACGGCAAGATCCTTGAGACAGGCAAGGAGATTTTGCAGAGATCAATTTCATCCCAATGAACAAGCTAAACTTAGCGCTTAACTTTCCCTTCAGGAAGCCTCAGAGGGGTTTGTTGCAGTTCTCTGCTTGTAAATCTGCCATTTTAATAGCAGCGGTAACACCTCAGGATGTTCATCTCTGAGAGACCTGGTTCTAATTACTGATATACAGGTCTGTGTATTATTTGTGCCTTTTATATCAGGGTGATTTAGGGCATCAGTCTAGCAATAGCAAAATAATCAGTTTATATCTGAGCTGTCCCCCACTCTACATATGCATCCGTCACCTTTTCCCTTCAAGTGTTTACTCTGATTAGATCTTTCCTGTTTTCCTCTCAAGTTCTGAATACTTGTATAGTTTCCTTATTAGTGCAGATGAATGTTCTTTTTTTCACTGACATGCCAGTGTGCATGCTGCAGACGTAACTTCTATTACATTTCTAGTCTTTACTGCAGAAATGACATGAGTATTTGTTAGGTACAACCTAGCATGCAGAGCTAAAGAAGCTGGTCCATAAACCTACAGCTGTTCTTGCTGCAGTAATACTTGCTATAATCCTTTTATCATCCCACCTGGAAAAACAAATCACTGTTTTCTTCAGGCATAGTTCTTACTTGGGATTTGTGTGCTCCTGTTGCAAAGCAGTGGGACTCTGCACCAGCTGTGTGAGTGCCCTGCAGGATCCTGCTCCAAGTCCCTCCTGGAGTGGAGATAAAGGCACCTTGTGCCAGAATAGCCTCTGACTTTCAGCAGACAAGAAGATGACAGCCCAAGTCTGTGAGTTTCAACATCTTAGCATGCAAAAGAAAGGAAATCCTTCACCTGGACAAAGTGCATTCATCACCTCCAGGCTGGAGCATATAATAGTCACGTATACAAACATGACTGGTGGATACTGAGTACTAAACATAAATGCGCATGTACACACACTACAGTACCAAACCTCTTCTGCCTCTTCAACTCTTAGATCTCCCTTCTTAACTTCCCTCTTCATCACCTGAATTAAAGTCTTTGGTGCTGCCTGACAGCAATGTTTGGTCCCTGAACCCAGCATGTCTGCAGGAAGGTTCATTTGCTGCATCCACCTTCATTCCTCCCAGAAACTGCACTGCCCTCCTTGCCTAGAATTATGTGGCCACCTAGTTAGGTCAGAATCCCACAACACACAGACCAGACTTCCTTTAGCAGTCTGGTGGATCCCCTTCCCCTCCAGTACTGAATTGTTCTGATCTGAATTTTGCAGGGCATGATGTCTGATAGCTACAGACTATAAAAGAGAAAGCCTGCAAATACCTAAAAATGGATTTTTTTTTTTTTTTCTTCCCCTGTCACTGGGGAGTTTCAAGCCCAACTGGAAGAAGCCATAAGCATCCTGATCTGATCTTACAGCTGACCCTGCTTTGAGCAGAAGGTTGGGCTGGAGATCTCGTGAGGTCACTTCCAGTCTGAATTATCCTACGAGCCTGTAATCTTACTAACCAAGGAATCAAGGTGGCCCCAGATGACAGCAAAATGCTGTCCAAAAGACAGCATAGCTTCTGCTATTCATGGTTTCTTCCCCTGCATAGCAGGATGGCACCGTTAACATTGGCAGGAGGGTCAGCTAACTTGCACAGGCAGCTTTTCTCAGCCCCCCCCCCAAAATACTGTTAAACCCTCAGGTGCTACTGCAACTGGCCATTCATTAAAGAAAGCTGCAGGACAGGCAGACTAGCAGCAAGGCAGGCTTGGCTTTCTGAGTGGTGAAATCTCCTTTTTTTTCTGTGATATTCAGGGAAATAGGGTTCTGTGTACATCCACTGAAAAAAATATGCCTGTGCCAAAGCAACTCCAGACTCCCTGACCCATTTTTCTCCTTATATAAACGGTTTAGCAAATCCCAGTGATCAGATAACTGCTTGGGCTGTTATGCAGCAATAGCAATGGCCTGTTTTACACCACTTCTGCCTCATCTGGATA
>NW_008611506.1:0-17539 GCF_000691845.1 Merops nubicus | reverse complement strand
GTAGTTGTTTATTTAACTGGCTTTATTGTTGTGGCTGTGTTTCAGACTCCAGCCCGAAATCTGCTAAGGAGCCAGGAACAAGAGAATTATAGGGTTTCCGTGCCAGGTGTCAAACGACAATTAAGGCACATCCTTTTTAGACCAGGCTAGAAGAAAAAGCGCATTATTCAATATTTAACATATTTACAGAGGAAGAATGTAAGCACTTTGTATATGTGTGTACATGTACGTGTACACTCTGACTGGATTTATTACTGTTCAAACCATTAAATAGCATGTTGCTCAAAATAGATGTGACATTACACTGTTACCAGTGCGTTTTGGTTTTCAGACCAAAGTTGCAAGTCTCTGTTGCATCTTGTTACCAAAAAAGCAAGCAGTTTTTCTTTACTCAACAATTCTGATAATATGAAGCTCACTGAAAAAATGAAGCATACAAAACAACCTTCAGTTTGCATTATGATTTTAATTTTTGCATTGTTTACCCTATGTAAACAATGGCAGCCCAAAGGAACTGGTGAAGACTTTAGGCCCAGATTTTCCAGTGAGGTCTTTGGTGCCCAGATGGTTTACTGATGAGTGTATGCAACATCTCACATGGAGACTGTACCCTTGAGTATTTCTGTTACCTCAGTACCTCAGTAGCATTACCTCAACCTTTAATCCTAAAGAATACAGATAAAAGTGGTATAAAATTGAGTGAAAATGTATAAAGAAACCTTCTGTGGATATTACTGCTTGGTATGTGACATCTGTGCTATGTAACAGGTACATTCTGGCTGAATGATCTGTGTTTTTCCTGGCTGCCAAGATCACAGAATCATAGAATCATAGGGGTTGGAAGGGACCTCAAAAGATCATCTAGTCCAACCCCCCTGCCAGAGCAGGGTCACCTAAAGTACATCACACAGGAAGGCGTCCAGGCGGGTTTTGAATGTCTCCAGTGAAGGAAACTCCACAACCTCTCTGGGCAGCCTGTTCCAGTGCTCCGTCACCCAAGATTAGGAATTCAGACCCATTCTACACAGGGCCTGGGAGACTCTCAGTCTGCTTGCACTGATTTCTGTGGAAAAAGGGCAGTATGCACCTATGGGATGAGGTTTTGTGCATTCTTACTCAGTGTCCCAGAGGAACTCTCTGTCCCTACCAGCTTCACCTGTGTTTCTAAATCCTGGCAGCTCTGTCTCCGTCCCTTTCCTCTTTAGTAAGTTGTAGGCAATACTGCTTCTAATAAGAGGTGAAGAAGGGACTCTAGGAGAAACAAGCAAACAGACAAACAAGATGTCTTGTTGAAATGGGATAACCTAATGGTGCACCTGCCCAACGGCTTTAAATAGTGAGGGTAGGTTGGCATGAACGAAGCAGAAACTGAGGAAGTGAGCCAGGAAGGGAAGATAAAAGAGACATAAACAGGTGAAAACAAAACAGCAAGGAGTCAGAAAATAAGAAAATATAAATCAAATTGATTGCTGGTTGTGCACGTGCAAGTGACACGTGCACGCATTAGAAGCAACTTTCTCTGAAAGTGCAGACAGATCATGACAAAACTCCTACAGCTTGGAGCTGATGCACAGATAATAGTGCACTTATAACTGCTCAAAAATACAAGGAGTCAACTTGCTTATGATCTTATTCACATCAAATGAGTTGCCTCACACCACATGTACTCACAGTGTTCATTGTCATAAATTATTAGGAAATGTCCAGTTCGTTTGAAAGAAAAAGGACTTCTTTCTTCCCCTGTGTTTTCTTGTTACTGACGTCTACACACGCCTATTTTTCCAGTCTTCCTGGATCATATAGCGAGCAAAATGTACCGGGCTACAAAATGTGTATCCTGAAAATGCTGTTTAGTGATTCACTTAGGAAAGAAAAGCAATGTACCAGCAAACCCCAACTCACTCAGCTGTACGATGTGATTTCACAAGACAGCACAGCAGGATATTTCAAATGTCTGTATCTGCAAGGTATAAATGCACACAGGTCTAATAATCATTCCCAGGGATAGTGAAGGAAAAGAAGCCACCTTCCTGGCTGAGCTCAGTGGCAAATTATTTTTTTACTTCACTAGTTATTAAAAACATTTTCCTGGGGAGAAAAGTCAAAATGAAACAGTATTTTTTGAAAGGTTTCTCCCAGAAGCACAACATCAGCGAGGAAATCCATCCTGTATCAAGTTGTTCCATTTCAACAGAAAAAAAAAAAAATTCAAAAAATTTTGCATTTTAATTTTTTTTTTTATTAATTTGGAGAAAACATTAAGTGGATTGGAGCAGTACTTTCCACAGTTAATTTTAAAAATCACTGCAGTTAAGCCCTTTCAACTTGGAAATTTAAGGGTTGTCTTTAAGGGAAAAACAAACCACCACGAATTTGAGACTCTTACGTATTCAGACTTCAAAAGAGCAAAATCTGCCTCTTTCACTGCAACTGTGACACTTTTGCCTCTCTCTAATGAAAAGTGTTATCAGAAAATGCCATGATTCTTTCATCCTTGCACAATTAGAAAGCAGGGAAAAAATTTCCCAGGTGAGTACCTTAACTTAGACCCCTACATCTATATTTAGACACATGAATTTCACGAGCAGCTCAAGCTGTCAAGCCCCTTAGAGGAGCAATCCCTCCATCCCTCCTCCCTACCTGCTCACTGTCACCTTGTCCTTGCCCTCTGCATTGTGATTGAAGAAACATGAATGAAGTCCTGTGTTGAATGTTGAAGTCCCGGCTGCAAAAGAGAAAAAATGCATCCCTCTATCTTGGATCAGTGCCCTGATCCGTCACTTGAGAAGTGCTGGCAGAAAGGCAGGAGCAAGCAGACATGATCTGTTCCACTAAAAAAAAATACGGTCCAACAAGCGGTGAGCAGCTACAGCTCTTTCTGTAGATAAAAAGAGTTTTAGGTAACTATCGCTGTACCAAAGTGTTCATCTTAGCTTGTACTACAGCCTTTTTTGTTGGTCTACAGTGAATGATGACAGGAAACATAAAAATAAAGAAACAGGAAGAAGGAATATTCTTGTAGCTGCCTAAGTCATGTCAGTAAAAGGAGGTCTGAGTTAAAGTAATGGAGAATCTAACCCTGATTAAAGTGTATCCCAAATCACAATCAACACATCTTAAGGAGTGAGTGCCTTTCTGTCTCAACAAGAGAATGAGAATGCTCAATGCTTAGTGCCTACTAAAGCAAGTTTATTTTCTCATCAGCCTGGGTATTTTATTACGTGAAGCCTCTAGACTCTAAATAGGGTCCCCAATATCATGCAGTAATGGTAGAAAGCATGAATGGATATCCCAAAGTGTTATTGTTGCGAGTGGGCAAAGTAATGGTTCAAGAGAAATTCCTAACAGAACTGGCCGACTACCAGCTTCCAACAACTATTTCCAGTTATATTTTCTGGAGTATTGAAGAATTATAAGCCACCTGTTACCCTAAATATTATTACATGTTAATTGTTATATCCCATACTTTGATTTATAAAATGAAAGTGCGTATCCAAGAGATGCTACAGGAATTGGGGTGAAGAGATACCAAGGTATATTTTTAGTTAATCTGTACATGCTGTTGCAGAAGTCGATAATAGGAGAAATACTGTTTTTCTTTTAAATGGATCTGTCTGTTTTGCATGTAATTCACGTGCCCTTCATGTACTAGGAAAGCAGTTGCAAGTAACAAAAGCAAAAGTTGTTCCTGATGACATTTGAACTGCTATTTAATATGTAGGAAATTATGGCTCATTAAAATAGTTTTTACATGTTTTATTTTTGTGTGTATGTGCATGTCTGTATGTTTCCCACAGGCTGGAACAAGAAATACAGAAGTTAGAAAGTGAGGAATCTCAAATATCTGCCAAAGAACAAATAATTTTGGAGAAACTAAAGGAGACTGAGAAATCCTTTGACAACTTGCAAAAGGTATTTAAAAAAAAAAAAAAAGAAGTTAGCTGTTGCCTGGGAGCTCCTGAGAAAAAAAAAAAAAAAAAAAAAGAGAGACTTGGGCATAGGTTGAAACCAGTGTAGTCTCTTAGCAGTCTTTGACAGCAGCACTTGTAATTCATGCACTTAAGAGAAGACTGAGGCCAGTTGCAGAACTCATAGCCCAAACCAGGATGAACAAGACTAGAAAAGACACAGAGGCATCAGACCTATTTTGATTGAGTTATTTGCCTTTCCCCTTTCTGCTCCAGCTTTTTTTGAAGAGGAATTTCAGAAACTATGTTGCTAGCTTATCTGCAGGGAAACAATTTGAGCTTTCAGCCCCACTGGAAGATGTCAGCAGGATGGTGAAAGGCATCCCAGACCTCCCTGCTCCCAGTGGCACCCAGAGGCAGTGGAATTCACAACAGATGCCAATTCTGAACATTGCAGCCTGCAAGAAATGGCAGTTTTCAGTTACACCATGTCCCTCTCCCTCAGCCTCTAGAGGCACCTAAGCCTGAGAAGCTACGTCCCCAATTAATAATTTAAAAATTACAAAGAACTAAAGCAAGCCTAGCATAAAAATCAAGACATCATTCAAAATATACCCAAAATATAAGAGGTTTAACCAAACATCTTATTTTTTCCCTTCACAGAGTTTCTCACACCAGGATGGTGGTAAGTGCCTTTTTATTATTGTAAAACTTTGGGTTTAACAGGATTTGTTACTTTTTGTGACAAAAGTTTACAGAGTGGGGGTTCTTCTCTTCATTGTACATTTCTGATTTATTGCTAGAGCCATTACCTTTTTCTTTGGTATTTCTACAGTTCAAGCGTAAGTGTCACTCTTGTGGTGAAACAGTATTCCTTTGGCAGAATTTCATCTCAGGTGCACACAGGGGGGAAAAAACAGCATGGATGACTTAAAACAGATATCATACAACTTCTGTGTTATTGAACCCTTTCACCACATGATAGCCATGCAATGTAGACTTCTTTTCACCTCTCTGTGGTCACTCTTCTCTATTGTATGTGTTCATGCTCTGTTCATAAGCAGTTAAATACAGTGAGGACTATTCCTAATGCACAGGAATGACTATTAAAATTCGATTACTTCACTGATGCATGATATTGTCTGTGTGATGATTCCTACAGAAAGAAAACCTCACATAGGTGGATGAGGATGTAGTAATTTGTCATTTATTAACCCAGTGTCACACTATGTGATCTGAGTGAGCAAATAATACAGTTGGTTCCCAGGAACCTACAGAGACCCATGTAGTGCCTCTTCAGGACTTTTAGGATGCAGGAACGGGTCAAGACTAGCTCCTCTAGCTGCTGACAATGCCATGCCCAACTGTACTGTGAGTATAGATGAGGAATATGTAGGATAATCATAACATTAAAGCACCGAGACACAATAGGGAATCAATATGTAGTATATAATTTGACTTGGAGGTGTCTTTTTGAGGTGATTAATACTGCTTATTAAGACAGGTTTTCTTTTTAACTCAAAAGATCTAGCACAGAAATTTTAATTTCCGTTAGTAATATAATTCAAGTTCTATGTTAAATCTCACTGTCAAAAAAACCAAACCAAACCAAAACAAAATTAAAAAAAAAAAAAAAAAAAAAAAACACAACCAAAACCTCCTAGATAGGATGTTGCATGGTAAAAAATTACTCATCTTTCCTCCTGAAGATTTGAATTTTGCTACCACAAGGTAAATTAAAATTCAGAATGGTAAATATTTGGTACCTATGCAGAGCTTCACCATTGTTGTTGGTGGGTTTCGAAAAGGTGAATGGTACCTACAGGAATGAGCACCCAAAATGCACTTTTACGACTCCTGCAAGATGTGGTCTGCCTCTTCATGCATATTGTGATATAACGGGAATCAAAGGAAGCCCCAGCTAGCAGATAGGATGTGGTGGTTTTGCCAGAGGTATTTTCCTGTAGCAGAGTAGTGTCTCTTCCTCTTGGCAGCTGGTCCTTGTGGGCTGAGGTGGGCCTGGGCCATCCTTGAAGCAGTACCGTACTCTGCTCTGTGGGGATGACCTAGGCTGCAAGCTGTCCTGTTAGCTTTCCCACTGTGGGCACCATGTGACCATACCTCTTCACTTGATGAAAGCTGAGCAGGTCCTCTGTTTTGTGCTCTCTAGCAGTCTGTGAGCTGAGCAGAGCAGGGAGAAAATATGAGCACAGCTAGCTGTGAGCCATTTGGTACCATAGATATTTCCTTCCTCCAAAAACATGTAGGACTTGCTTCGTTTAAGCAGATCAGCCAACTGTCTGGCACCGTCCATAACACATGCTGCAGAGGAACATGGTAGGAAACGTGATAGAGGAAGGCTGTGTAAAACACAGACACAAACCAACACCAACCTGTTGGGGCAATTTCTTCAGTTGCTGCCACATCCTGAGTGGCAGCTTTGAGTCCATAAATCTCACCTTAGTTTGCTCTGTGCCCATCCCTCCCTTTACTCTAAATGTGATGACAGTACAGAAAGTGATTTATGTCACCATTATGTCCCTGTGCATGTATTTGTGCTATATATACGGCGGTGACAGAGCTCTTGAGTGCAGAAATCAGAACTACAGGGAGTTCAGAGCATAGAGGGGTCCAGGCAAAGGCTGCAAGGGAGAAGGAGTGGTGATGAGCACCAGTGACCAATCAAGTGACTCTGTGTCCTTCCAGCCCTTCCCAGAGAACAACCTTGTTTGGCAATGAGTATTTCTGAGCTTGAAGTCACTGAAGCACAATAAACACAAATTCCACATTTTCCAAGGTACAAACACACTTTGCCTTCATAGCTCACTACATAAGAGGAAGCAGAGCAGAAGTACTGAGGCTGGGAGTAGTGGCCGTCACCTGCAGTCGTGGCTCTTCCAGCTCCTTGGTGGCTTGTCACTGGCAAGCTCTCCATTAAACAAGGCTAGAAATGACATTATGATGGTGCTAGGAATGACATTATTTGTTGCAGCTCAGGTCTGCAGTCAGGCCCAGACATGCTGCAGTGCTGTGCTGCATGCACATCGGGAACAAATGGAGAGAGCTCTTACTCTCTGTGGACGTTAGTTAGTAGCTCAATGTATACATAAAATAAAAGCCACATTAAGATCTGATGTAACTTCCTTAACTGCTGAATTTACCTCAGAGGTAAATGCATTCTCTGCAGTCTTTGGCTGTGTGTGGACTGCATGCTGCTACTTAGTCAACATACAGAAGCTACAGTTACAGTAACTCTACAGTTTGCACAAACCTCTGAATTTGATATGTACTAGCATATATATGGAAAAAATGTGACTCTGGAAACCTGGCCTGGATTGTTTATTTCACAGCACACTGCTTAACAACTTTTCTGGTTTTATCTTCTCTGATCTTTATTGGCTATGCAGTTCAACAGCAAAACAGAGGAGTCAAGTACAGATCTTTGTAGGGCTCTTCCCTCATGTCCTGTAAAAACTCATTAGCAATTGTTTTTCAGTTGTAGAATATTAAGCAACTTTTAAATTTCATCCATATCTATGGCTGCTGTCAAAATCATAGCACCCCTGGCAACCTGAGTAAAAGCTATTGATGATCTCTGGAGGTCCCTTCCAACCCCTACCATTCTGTGACATTGCGATCACCACCCTTTGAGTGCAGCCTGTTGGCCAGTTTCCTGTCCATCTCACAGACTGCTCATCCAATCTGTATCTTGCCTATTTGTCCAGGAGAAGGCTGTGGGAAACAGTGTCAAAAGCTTTGCTGAAGTACAAGGAAACAACATTCACTGCTTTTCCTGTGTCAACAGTTTGTTGTAGAAGGTGGTTAGGTTAGTCTGTCGTCATTTGCACTTGGTAGATCTGTGCTGGCTTTGTAGTAGTTTCTAGGAGGACTCATTCTGTCACTCTCCTAGGAAATAAAGGAAGATTAATGGGCCTCTGGTTTCCTGGATTCTCTTTTGGTCCCTTCTTGTAGATGAGTATGCCATTTTCCCCTTTTCCAGTCACGAGGGCTATCCCTTGGTTTCAATGACTTCCAAATGTTATGGATGGTTTCCTTGCAACTATGTCAGCCACTTCTCTTAACACCCTGGTGTGGGTTCCAACCAGACCCATGGATTTACATGGATTGAGCCCTTGCAAGAGACTACGGACCAGCCCTTCTTCCACTACTGGCAGGTCAACACATTAGTTGTCATAGCTACTTTATCTTGTGCTCTGTTTATGCCATAAGGACAGAGGCAAAGAATCTATTGAGAACATCTGCCTTGCTAGCATTGCTACTGATTAGTTTCCCTGCCCTATTTGGTAATGGGCCTATGTCTTTCCTGGGCTTCTGCTTACTGCTCACAAATCTCAAGAACCCTTCCATGTTATACTTGAAATCTTCTGCCAATTTCAGTTGTAGCTGAGTAAGGTTTTGCTGGCTTTGTCATCCTGACTGGGAAGTCAGTAACAGATACCTAACATAAGATCCCCCATGGTGATGATCCCTCTAATCTTAGTTCAAAAGCATTCATTCAACAGAACTGGCATGGTCTCTAGAGTTCTTCTCTGTACACCAAAATTTCTCGTTCATATAAAGTGTAATTCATCCTCCTTCTTCCTTTCCTATCTTTCTGAAAGTGTTTGTAGCCATCCATAGTGGTCTTCCCCTTATGTGAGTTTTCCTGCCAAGTTTCTGTGATTCCTGTGGCATCTCAGACAGGGCACAGAGCTCTAGTTCCTTCTGCTTGTTGCCCAGGTTACACACATTGGTAGACATGCACTTGAGGTAGCTGAACTTATGGTTCTTGCCTTTGGAAAGTGTTGGGGAGTGTTCGTTACTGCTCTCGTAAGTGTGCTTATCCAGCCTGTTGCTGCGGACACTAGCCCCACATTCACTAGTTTAAAGCATGATTCAGTAGGTCAGAGCCAGGCTGTTCAGCTTTTAGCAAAGCCTCCTGCTTAAACTTCCATTTGTGGTCTTACAGACATGGTGGGAGGGTCGTGATCTCTGTTCCTTCTAATGTAGCCCCACTGAGCCCTGGACAGCTTTGCAGGTGGAACAGCCCTGCCCTGGGAGCCAGTATTTGCAGAAGATCTATCACTAATTTTAGTGATAGTCAGACTTCCTAAAAATAATCCAGCCCTTGGAAAATGAGCTTGTCTGACATTTGGCCACAAGCCTTTGCGTGGGAGCTATTCTGAGCAGTTCTGAAGGTTTAGTTTTGTGTAAGCACCCTTGAAGGATTATCTTGCCCCAT
This sequence comes from Merops nubicus, assembly GCF_000691845.1. Classification (NCBI taxonomy): domain Eukaryota; kingdom Metazoa; phylum Chordata; class Aves; order Coraciiformes; family Meropidae; genus Merops; species Merops nubicus. Next base: position 8,389 of record NW_008611506.1, on the reverse strand, counting down.
ATGTTTTTCCAAGAACTCATCTGTCTGATAATATGGAATAGTGCCATAGTCCTAAAAAGCAGTTTGTTTTAAGTAGTACAAAAGCCACAAGACATGTTTTATAGCATCTTTAGATATTAATATCTCACCAAAGGTTGAAATGAAGATACTGAATGCAGTCAGTTCAAATGCCTTAATTTATGTTCTCTTTTACTTCTCCTGAAAATAAAATGCTAATTTACATCTCATCCACTCCTTGTAAAAGTGATCTCTTGTATCCTTTTTAAAGGTGCTAAATGAAACAGATCTTGTTGCCAGTGAGATGTAGTGAAGTGAAATGAGCATGCTCTTCTTGTTTTGGGAGGGACAAGACAGGAACTGGCAGAATCAACAAAGCCCCAACTTCTTCTAGTCAGATACCTTGTTTCTGACATGTCACACCAACATTTGCTTCAAAAGAAGAGAATCTCAACCTCACCACTCCCACTTTGGCATTCCCTTCTCAGGACAATAATGAGACATTGTCAGGAGCCCTGAAACCAGTTTCCAAATATTTTATTCAAAGCAACATCCAGATAAGTTTCTAAACTGAGTCTATAATAACAACACCTAACACTTACCTAGGTATCATCTCCTAACACAGGAGGCAAGAAAACCCCAGCTTACCAAGGCCCACAGACATGTATAGGATCAAAGTGAGAGTTTCACCATTAAGCTGTACAACTCATCCTGCTTACTGCTAGACACCACTGATGCTAGCTGCCAGGGCGGTCAGCTCAGTTCCCTGTACAGGCACTGGGGAAACACAAACACTCGCAAAGCGCTTTGCCTCCTGCAGTGCCCAAGATGAGAGCTATACCCTAACCATGCCTGTTATCTCATGGACTACAAAAGATGTAAGGATTATTAGTTAAGCAGCACAAGTCCACGCTGATTACAGCCATGTGTGGACAGATAGGTCTGTTATCCAAGTTGCTGGATTAGTGTGTACTGAAACTACTGTTCCAGCAGTACACTCCACTGGGTGAATAATTCCTAAATTTCTGCCATTTCCAGAACAGAAACTCCATTCTTATTCCAGCCCAGAAGCATAGTTCCCGCTTTTTCCTTCTGAGAAATTATTTCAGTTTTCAGTAATGACCTACTCATTTGCTGGTCGTATTTCCCAGAGTAACAACACCAAGCATTGTACCAATTTCTCATCAGAGGGAAGAAACTCTGCAAAAGAAAGCAGCTGTTGCTGGCCATTGTTCAGTCAGCTGTGTCCTAAACAATTATTTCTCCTAGGCTTTACTGCTAAAAATAAAAAATTCTGAAGAAACAGCATGCATTGAAAATACAAAAGCCCATTTGCCAAGACTGTCATTTGTCCACTGAAGTATGGAACAAAATAATATTTCCCCGGCCGAGGATTTTTTTTTTTTCTTTTCAGATTCATCTGTTACAAACTAAACTTACATACTAACTTCCTGGCTTTTTGGAATTAATTTGTGCTGTGCCTCTGTGCCATCCTCCTCTGATGCAGGAAGTGGGATGTGAGATCTCCTTACCTGGATCACCTGTAGTGCTCCATGGAGGGATGGGTTGTCTTCTTGGGAACTGTGATTACTATCTTGCTACACCCAGCAGCATGGGTGGCCACTGCATCCTGTTAAGGTGGTAAAGCCATTTCACTTATATCAGGCCTAATTTTCCTGCCAAAGTAGCAGATTTTGGGATTAGAGGTGGCACATCATGTCTTTGCTGGGGATGCCACCAGGTATAGGCTTTTTTTCTACAATGGGTGCTACCTTGTAGGGAACGTGATGAAAGTATCTCCCTCCCTAGATGCAGTCAAGCCATCTACAACAGGACTTTTCATTTTCTCTCTCATCAGTTCCCTTTTATGGTCAGTGCTGGTCTTCCTATCTCACCTTCTTAGAGACATCAAGGAAGGCACATTCTGCCTCCTGCCCTGACACATGGTCCAAGCTGTCACAAGGCCCTGACAATTTCAATTATACATTGTACCAGCCAAGTACCCTGATGAAAAAGAATTATTTGAGTCACACCAGATAAGACCTTATGACTGAACAGAAATTTAGTTGTTTCCATACAAAGCTGAAAACATTTCCAGATGATAGGAAAGAATGCAATTTTAAAATTTTTAGTCTTATTTTTGATTTGTTGCCTGAAATGCAAGTCAGTTACTTGTGCATCTCTCCTCTGAGCTCAGCTTTCGGCTTAGCCACTGAATCCTAACAGAACAATATATGCTATCTAGTGATATTTAATACAGCCACAAAGCATCTCCAGGTAAATATTTGTGAATTTCTTTAAAGCCTCTTCTAAAGAACATATTTCACTTAGGCTAAGCAACCATAAACTCAAATGTAAATCAAGTCAGTCATTTAAGATAGCTCTCTACTAGTTCAGGGTTTGCTAATGGATGATGGGAGTGAAGAGCTGGCAGGAGCTTTATATCTATTGAAGGTCACAGTGGGCACCCTATTGATATCTATACATGATTTCATTATTAGCTGAATTTCAGTTTTAAGAACAAAAAGCCAAATGCTGGTTCAATAATATCAGAAACAACCAGTGCAAGAGTGGTCTTTCATCCTATTCAGTCAACACTACTGTTTTCAGGCTTTTATATCTCTGTTTGAAATGTGATGAATTCTGGGGATCATGTTAGGTTTGCTCCTTACCTTCCTTCTCCTCCTCCCCCCCCCATTTTAAAGGTCACAGACTTGATAAATCCAGAACCTCCTGACAAATAATTTTATGTGTCAACAGACATAAGGTTTGAGTCATCTGGACCTATTCCCTCCTGCCTCAGCTAGCCTATTGAACACCAATCACACGACAGTGACTTTGCACTTTGCTTTGATCCAATTATCTAGTACAAAGCTCCAGTGACTATTGTCAGGGCTGACAACACTCTGCTGTCTAAGCAATGAAGCCACTGGGGCTCGTAGCATGAATCTAACTGTTTCGTGTTCTCTGACACCAGATGCAGTAAATTACATTTACTCCCAGATCCCTGAACTCCCAACCCTCTATTCACGAACAGCAGAGCCAGTTCCTGGGTGGGACGGAGCAAGCAGAGTAGCTGGTAAGTCTCAAGGAACAAAGTACTACAATTCTAGTCCAGTAGCCATGAACTCTTTTTGTTATATTGCCTTAACAGGTCTGGTGTCCCAATGTCATTTAAATGCCAGGAAGTGCCGCTTGTTTTGTATTTTGTAAATAAGTCAAGGCTGTTGGAGCAGCAATGAGTACTCTCAAAACAATGTAGCTGAATTACATGCAAGTAGCATAGGAAATAGTGGAGTTTTTTTCCCCTGGAAACATTCAGTTCTTTCCATCTCTGCTGGTACAGATACATGTTATCTAGGCCAAGGTTTTGTCTCTTCCAGTGTGCCCATGCAACTCCCATTAGGACCACTGAGACAGACACAGAACTCCATACATGCTTCAGACATTTGTGTCATTTTATACTTCTTTGTATGCCATTCTTGTTGGGGAGAAAAGGTAGGGAGAATTACAGTATATTTTGTGCTTGGAATCATACAGAGAATTTTCTAACACTTATTTTCCAGATTGAGTATGTGTCTTAAATGTAACAGTGTGATTGTTAAAAGCTTCTTTTCTAAGCAGTGTATTCCCTGTCTCAGGACCAAATTGCTTGTGGCTACTTGAAAGGTGTCTCAAGGAGTGGGAATGAAAGGTGGCTTACTTGAAGAATGGGTGAATGTGCATAGCAAAGCAATGTCTTCAGCTAAGGCACTGTACACAGCTACAGGATATGTCATTTTGTTCATAAGTCCTATTGCAAGCCATTCCAAAAGCTTCTCTTTCACCAGTGTTTACCTTGATCTGTCTTAAAAGCAAGCTTTTCCCTGTGTGTTTTGTGCCATTTTGTCCACACCAAGAAAACAATAATTTATTTCATTCTTCAGATGACCCAGAAGCCATGTTCATATAGTCCGTGATAAGAGCATCATATGTGTGCAATAGCTTAAAGAAAAGCCATCAGCCTGTTTGTTCACAGGCAGACTGTAAGCATTCATCTTAAAACAATCTCAAAGTCTGTTAAGATTTTTGTTTTAAAGAACAGCCTCTGAATCCACATAACAGACAGAAGTCAGATCCTTTGTCTGCACAGTGGGACGTTATTGTCGTGAAGCACTGCATCATATTACACTGTAATTAAAGCTTGTGCCGAAAACTTGTGCTTGTGAATGCCAGCTGTCATCTTCAAGTACTGCTTTCAGTTTCAACTCTATTGTCAGATAGCTTTGTATTGTATTAATAGAGCACATTTTGCAGTAAGTAAGCTCTGGTTAGATCAAGACATTTTAGAAATCAACATTAGTTCATTTTTCAGGTACTTTGACAAGCTGGGCTGCTAAGTTTTCCTGCAGAAAACAAACATTATGAATACAGGTAGATAAGCCAGGTTCTGTTATTCACCTCTCCCATGGTAATGCGTTTCACTAGTGAACAGCTTTCTAAGAACCTCACATACGTTTATTTACTTGCACAAGGAGGTTTAATGTGATCCTGGGGGCAGGTTGTAAACCACATTATACCAGTATCAAAAAAAAAAACAAACTGCTGAAATCAAGGTAGAAGAAATTAAAAGAAAGTGTTGACAGTGCCAAATGCTTAAGTAAATTATTCAAATGTAAAATACACAAGGACCACACTTGTTACCTTTCTGGGTCAGATCAGCCAGTAAGATGTCCAAGCAGTGCTAGAACTTGCTGCCCAAAGTCTTCCTAATAAGTAAGATACTGTAACTTATCAGTACTCCATACCACAGATAAAAAGATGTATGTTTCAGCTCTTCTTAAATATAGCCAGGTCCATGTTATTTAACTATTGGATTTTCCCTATCTGCTTTTGAATTCTGGCCCACTCTACAACTCTTTTAATGCACAGAACTGAATGAAATTCATTCATCAAAACAGGGAGCATCTGGCCGATTGCATCCTCTTCTGCTCTAAAAATATGTGCAATAACATGGCACTCAGAACTATTTCATAGGAAAATCAGCAGCCTTTACTGAAAAGTCATGCCCCAGATAACACTACTATTTTTCAAAGAAAAGGAGAACTACAGGAGCTCCAGGGGAGCTCAGGATACTGCTTCTCACCAAGAGGGTAGCCAGTGGCCCATCAGTGGGCTGGTGGTGCCATCTCTGCAGGGCTGTTCTGTTCAGGACAAATCAGGAACATATGCCTATCAGAGGTGATTTTCTGGCTGTGCTGTTGCTCCCTGTTCAGCTTTAGTTTGGTTCAGCTGGCTACCACTCAAAAAAACTGCCAGTGTATCAGTTTCAGCAGCCTCACCATAGGCTAGCCAACCTTTATTCTTACCTCTGTAATGTTGGAAGCTATTGAACAATGTTTACCTGAGCAGTCCTGGCAAGGTCAAATGATGTTGAGAGCCCACTCATCTAAGGCCTGGGGGCCAAGCCAACAAAAAAAATTCCTCTTACTTTCTTTCTGCCCCTCAACGCCACCCAAGAAAGGGCGCATATGCCAGAGTGTTAGCTGTGACACCTGCATCTTTTTGTTTCGTTACCTTTATAGGTTGGATTAAAAGCTTCATGTACTTGCATGAGACTTGAAGGGCACTTGCCCACCAGCTCCTGGGCTAGGATGGTCCCAAGCATGTGATCCATGCCAGCCACGCTCTGAGATGTACTGTGGTGCAGTCTGTCACAGCTCCTCACAGCAACCTGCTTCAGGGCTTAATTGCTAGTTGCCCAGGGGCAACTTTTTTTTCAGCCCAAATCTCCTCTTTCAGTCTGTGCCTGCTGCCCCTCAGTTTCCTGCCACACACCTTGGAGGTGAGCCCAGCTCTCGCCCCTGCAGCCTCCTCTTGGCCGCGTGGGCAGCTGTGGGATGGCCAGCCATGAAAACTCTAGCATGGGGAGGGAGATCAGAAAGCTGATAGACCTGCTTCATTGTGGGCATCTCATACTCAGGGTCATTACAGCTAGGAATGCAACTAGTCCATAGACCTCCCAAACCACTGATAAATCTACTCTGAGTGAATAATAAGAGTAAGGGAATGTATTAAAGAAAGAGTTACTTTTTATATTCATGATTTTTTAAATACAAGCATACCAAGCAAAGTTGTTTCTTGGGGCAAGGATATTCTGTACTCACTTGAAAATAAATCAGGGAAAAAATCCAACACATCTGTCTGTGGTGGCCCCAGGTAAGACAAATCACATTTATACCATTGAGGTTCATTGGTGGAAATGGTCACCTTAAGTTTCACAAACACTTGTCACTGCCAGTGGTAACGTGTTATTAAGTGTCTGTGGATGTCTGTCCAGGAGCCAAAATGTCTTCATCTGCATACAAGGAGTGATTCAACAGATGACCACTTCTGGAAAATCTGTGAGACCTTTGCACATTTTTTCTTTGAAAAGCTGTCTAGTGAGATGCCATCATATCTCAAAATGGATGTTAGAGCAATGTAGGCTGCCTGTCTATTCCTACTGTGTGGTCTCTGCAATTTTCATCTTGTTACTGCGTCTTTCTTAACTGCTAGAAAAGTTTCTGTGCTATTCTAAAACAGCATCCCTCACACGCATGTTTTTACCTGTTGTTTCATGACACTTTGAAAATCAGTTCATTATTACTTTTTTCTTCGAGTTTGGCAATGGTCTTTAGGGCTTATGTCAAATAAAAGAGGGAGCACCTCTTGGCCGTTTTGTACATTCTCTTAACCTGCAAACAGAGGTCACTGTGATGCCTTGGTGTGGAACCTAAGAGATCTGACCTGCCACGCATCTGCGGGAGAATTTATCCCATTCCTGTGTGACTGTGTTTTCTCACCTGTAGAACAGGGGTAAACAATGTTTCTTCACCACTCTAAAATGTTTTTTGAGTGCTACGGATGGAAGAGTTAAGCAAGAACAAGCATTGATAATAAAATAGTCCAGGTGTTACTTGCAGCAAACAAAACTTGCTATCAGCTAACTGGCAGTTTGATGGCAGAAAAGGCAAAGAGAGTAGAGAGGTTCCTGGAAAGGAGTTTCTTTCTGAATTTTGACACAAGTTCGGAATGGAAAGTTTGAGGGCAACCTGCATGCTGTCACTTCCCTTTGTCTAAATTACACCTAACCCAAGTGCTCTTGGTGCTCCTAATTGATCAGAGACAGCTCCACACAGCACAAGCTGGAAGACTAGGTCCTGTTTGCCACAGGCATGCCTGGCCTCCAGCTGCACAAAAAGCTGCAGTGTAAAAACTGTCTCTGTCCACAGCATTGTGTCCCACCTCTAACGTAGAATGCTTGGCCCTTTAGAAGCAGGAGATAGGAAAAGGGTCACGATAGTTTTCTTTGTCTGTTTGGCAATTAACCATTCACTGGCTTTTTTTGTTGTAACATGCACTTCCTCTCTTGTTTTCATTCAAGCTTTGTGCACCATGGAAATTAATGTGGAGAAAGACAAACAGACAGGAGAGACCAAGATTGTCTCTGCTTCACCTATTGGCCCAGATGAGGCCCATCAAAGAGGATTCAAAGTCTATGATGATGGTACCAAGGTAGTCTATGAGGTTCACTCTGGTGGCACACTGGTAGAAAATGGAGTACATAAATTAAGCTCAAAGGACGTAGATGAGCTTGTGCAAAAAGCTGGACAATCAAGTGTAAAAGGAGGGTATGAAACAGTGACTGTGTCAGACAGAAATGCGGTAGCCGATGGAAACCTTAGCCATATGAAGGAGCAAATGCTCTTCAAGGAGGCAAAGCTGGAAATGGTACACAAACCCAGCAAAGGGCATGCTGCGAATCCTCAGCCCCAAGACAAACCCTGTGGTGCTGAAGCCCCAGAGGCCAGTGCAGATCAGCCGGTGACAATGATATTTATGGGCTACCAGAACATTGATGATGAAGAGGAGACGAAGAAAGTGCTGGGCTATGATGAGACCATCAAGGCAGAGCTGGTCCTGATCGATGAAGATGACGAGAAGTCATTGCGGGAGAAGACAGTGACGGACGTCTCCACCATGGACGGGAACGCCGCTGAGCTGGTCTCTGGCAGGCCCCTGTCAGACACGACAGAGCCCTCCTCTCCTGAGGGGAAGGAAGAGAGCCTGCCCTTGGAAGCTGCCCCAGGTACACAAAAGAAAAAGCGCTGTCAATGCTGTATTGTCATGTGAACACCTCCTCCTTCCCTGCTCCGAGCAGCTCCTGCTCCGTCACTTACCTAGACCTCACTGTACTTCTAACTGCAATACTGTGAACTGGAAGTGAATGCCTCCATTGCCTTGCAGTTGGGTTGCTTTGCTTTCTAGTTCTTCAGGAAGAGGAACGCATGGTTATTTTCCCATCAGATATACTATTTGGGGTTTGGGGAGGGGTTTCGGGGGGGTTGGGTTTTTTTGTTGTTGTTGTTGG
>NW_008611505.1:0-30881 GCF_000691845.1 Merops nubicus | reverse complement strand
GGTCCCAGCCCCTGTAACCATGACACGTATGTATAATCAACGCATTAGTACTAATTGCTATAAATTCAGTCAAGTAAGCCCATTATTTTTCAGATAAATATATACAATTAGAGATTTGTAGTTTATATCGGTTTATAAGGAAGTCATTGTAGTATTATGTGGCCATGGTACCCACCAGGAAACCTAAATACCTAAACAACCAGAACATTCCTTAATTCTGTCTCGTTATATACTTATATATGAAAGTTAATAAAAAATATATTTATAGAGATTTATATGTGGCAGGACTTACAATGTTAAATATGATAGGTTTCAAACTCAGTGATAACTACATAAATGGGCCATTTAACTGCCCTTGATAGAAATTCACCTTTAGATTTAGTGATTCCAATTAAATGCGTTGAACATTTCAGGTGATTAAGTTTTCTGACATATTGAAATATTTTTTTAAGAGCCATTGCTGGTGGAGGAACTTGAAATGCACATTTTTTTCATCTTCTTTTCAATACGCTACAGCTTCTATTCAAGTTGTCTATAGCTAGCAAATATATGGCTTCTTTCATCCTTGTCTTCACTAGTGCTGTAATTTTCTAAGTAAATCCATGAAAGGGAAACATAGGTACTTATTCTACAGATATATTTCAAAACTATCATGTGCACGATAGCACATCTGCTTTTTTTCTGGCTTTGAGACGATGAAAGAGATATCAAGAGCTAAGGAAAGTCAGAATGGTACATAATTTCAAGAACTAGTGTTTTCTGCTTTTGGGAATAGGAGCAGTATTTGTGCTCTTGAAGTAGTGTACTAACATTGCTTGTTACATCAGATGCAATATAATGAACTCTAATAATGTCTAATACTATAACAGAATGGTCCTTGCTCTTCTATTCCCACTTTCATCCTTTTGTCTCTAAACTTCACTTATCCCTGTTGAATGAAAAAACAGGACCTGCCAGGGCAAACTGGGTATCTCTGCACATCAACCAGTGCTCCCTGTCTGCGTCCTCCCTGGCGTGGCGAGTCTCTTTCTGGGTCTTTTGCTTGTGCTATTTTCCTCTCTGGATTCTTCCATCAGTTGAAGGGAGGAGAGTGGCTTTCCAGTGGTGTCCTGCTACATCTTGCTAGTGAGAAGAATTCTCTGTATGATACAGAATTTGATTTTCTGTTGCTTATAGAAAATAAAAAAAATATACCCGTAATTCACATTAGAGGCTTCTAAAAGGAGATATAATTGGGCCTTAAAGTTTCTAAGGGTATATTTATGTATTCTAAAAGTAATGAATCAAAGATACTTTAGGGTTTGGTTATTTTTTTTCTTCATTAATTTGTCATTTATACATGCAGGTTGCTAAGGAGATACGAACAGTATCAGAGGATCACAGAAAGGTAGGGGTTGGAAGGGACCTCTGTAGATCATCTAGTCCAACCCCCCTGCCCCAGAGCAGGTTCCCCTAGATCAGGTTGCACAGGATCGTGTCCAGGTGGGTTTTAAAAGTCTCCAGAAAGGGAGACTCCACAACCTCTCTGGGCAGCCTCTTCCAGTGCTCTATCGCCCTCACAGTACAGAAGTAAGGAAGATTTTCCTTGTCAATATATTTGAAAAGAAGATAAAATCATTTATAAGAGGGGTTAATTTTGTGATGGAATGAACCTGAAGGAAGTCCTAACCCTATTTTTGGCAAAATTTATGCTGGTCATATTTACCCATGAAAAGTTAGCATGTTGTAATTAAATTTCAACCTCAGTCAAATTGTATTTTCTATTGTTCTTCATAAAAACACCCCTACCTTTTATTTTCCTTTGCAGAGTAAACATGCTGTACAAATTTACAGTGAGATTGTCAACAAACACATGAGATCATGGATATTAGTCCAAGCATAAACTTTCTGTTGCATTCAATTTACTACTAGTGCAATAAAACTGTCATCAGATTGTGTGGGATTTTATACTGCATCAGCTATAATACAACACCATTAAATTGGAAGTATATAAATTTCCCATTGTTCTCTTATACTCATGAATTATGAAAATTAGAAAGTGATGCGCAGCATCATGCTGTTGCTTACATATTCCAACAGATATGTAGTGATTTAATCAGGGTAGTTGGGGGCATATAATTAACTTCTGTTTACAAGGCTGTTTTGCAGTGTGAACAATAATATGTTGTACTGCAGTAAGGACCTGAAATCTTTTAATGAAGATTTGTATTAAAAAAAATGTACGGACAAAGCCCAAACACTAGTTCCCCAATTTTGTCTGGGACAAAAAAACAGTAGGAAAAAAAAAAAAAAACAAAAAAAAAACCAGAAATAAAAAAGTCCTTTTATGTATTCCAAAATAGGGGAGAATTAAAAATAGTTAATGGAACTGCATTCGCTCTAAAAGAAGGCTTCAAAACACCACCACTTCCTAAAACGTTATGGGTTTACAGTTCAGGAAATCAAGAACCACCAGAGCTCACTTCTCATCTTGGAGATGAGCATATATCTCATATCACTGTCCTTTGCCCAGGTTGCTTTCCTTAGGTATATTGATAAGACACAAGACTGTAACAAGTGGCATCCTCAGGCAACACTGGGGGTGTTCTGGCAAAAAAAAAATGGCACTGGGGGCATCATTTTTTTTTTTTTTTCATAGTCCTTTCTCCTAATTTTCAAAATGAGACATTTACATTCTTCCATTCTAAATCACCTTTTCACTTGCAGTTATTTGATATTACACAGTGTATTGCAATGTGTCTATACACACAATCAATAGAATGTGCTCCATAGGTAGCATATGGAATACAACATCTTAAAAGTCTATGCTGAATCAAAAATTAATAATATATATTGCATTTAATTTTGGCAAGAAGTACAAAAGTTTATTTTTTCATCATTTTATTCCACTGATGCTCAGAGACCTGTTAGGATTGAAGTGATGGTTGTACTAGATAGATATGGTCCTTGCCTCTGTAAAGCCTAGAGATGTCTTTCACTTTTTATGTGTGTGGATAGGTGACCTGAACAGACTTGATCTCAACCAAGCCTTCTGTGTTTCATTTCTCATTATCTGTTCCATTATGTGCAGCTTCATTGGACCTGCTATGTGTCTGACATCTTCCACAATTAGTGCTCATGTATAATTAGATGCAATGCTGACAACGACTCTGTTGTTTTCTATAGTTTCACAGAAAGGCCTTTTCCTTCTTCTTTGGCTCTGATCCATTTAAAACTGTTGCACCATGTTCAGCTGATGACTGGTATTGGAAGTAATATAAGCCATTAAAATATTCCTTGTGTATCATTAGCTCCACCTCTTGGATTAATTTGGTTTTTACAGATCCAGTAGTTAGTTCATAGGGCAATCCTCTCTGGAAATGTAAAAAGTCCTGAGGCAGTGCCTTAGTGAAAGCATCTGGCTCAATTGTTGTATCCTGCAAGTTTAATGTTTAGTGCTTGACTACCAGTAAAGTTTAATTACAGATTATTTTACTAATAGTTTGGGTCACATTGGCCTCTAGTGGCTCATACAGATAACTGCCCTGCTGACAGGCTCCTTTGCCTTGTGTTTTAAATCCTCTCATGCTGTTTTCATACAAGTCCAAGTCACCTTGGAAAAGGACTGAAGGAATGGCCAAATAAAAAGTTTGCATCTTACTGCTATGGTATCCATACAGCAAGATCTATCCTCTATAGCTGTGTATTGTCTGCTTAAGAAATACATATTGAAAATAATTTAAAATAACAATAGAGAGTTGTGAGACAATACTGTATTTAATCAGAGCATTCAGTGGAAACAAATGTAACTTACTTACTGACAGTAAGAAAGAATAAACTCAGTGTGAATTTAATAGGTTGGAGACTAGTTCACTTCTACAAAATGCACAGAGATCTTGTCTGAAGGAAAACAGAGCAGCCCTCCAGCATGTCCTGTGACTACTCACAAGCCTCAGTAACACCAGGCTTTTGCCCCATCCTGTGGCAGCATCACCTTTCTTAGGAGGCAGCGAAAGCACTCCAGTGCTTTGCAGCTGGATGTTTGCCAGCATCATGCAGGTGTTTGCCAATAGAAGGAGGGATCTGGGGCCATGGAGAATAATGCCAGGGTGTTTGCAGTGACAAAAAGCACATTTTGCATGACTTTCAAAAGCTGATACCGTATTCTCTGATGTGCTGAGTTGGTTTTGCCCCTGTGGCAGAGCAGTAGGTGTGCTGTAGGTCAGGGCCTTGGCCCTGGTGATGGGAAGGACAGCAGGCAGTGCTGTGGCAGGCATGGCAGAATCTTTTCATACCATTTCTTCCTTGACCAAATGCCATGAGTAGTGGGGAGTAGAGGTTACTGTTCAGAGATAGTTTGTGTGAGAGATGTGGAGGAGAAGTGCTACAAATGCTTCTGTTTATACCTCTGAGATTATGCAGGAGAATCAGCAGTTGCAAGTGGCAAAGGAACATGTTTTCTGTCTTCCTGAAGAAATGGTGGTGCATGCCAGCAAGATGACCACTTGCATTTTCGTTTGCTGTTTGCAACAACAGGATAGACGAAGGAGTACTCTGTCCTTACAGAATTGATATGAAAGGCTTTTTCAAAGTAGCATGCCTTGTACTCTTTCAGTCAAATAATGTATCAGGATTCAGGAAAAAGTTTTTGTTCAAGTCCTCTATCTCCAGCTGACGTAGGGAAATAGACTCTATAAGTCGGAAGTTACACAGTAGGTGTGTTTATTGTGCGCAGCTGCATGGGGGATGGCTCCACCACAAGTGTGCATGCCCGAGGAGGCAAGTAATTTCATATTTATACAGTAAGACACTACATATTTAATAGGTGCCTATACATATTCATTACCTAACCCTGCCTACCCCAGCTTGTATGTTAATGCATGCTAATTAACTTATCAGTCTTTTGCACTCCTGGTAACTCCTCCTGGTAACTGTGGGCCAGGGTCTTTGGTGGTCTCTGGGAGGAAGGCCGTGTGTCCTCCTCCTGATGTACTTTTCACCCTTAGTCTGGGATGCGGTGATTTGGCAAATTTATAGCTTTTGGGCCAGTTCTGGTCAGTTCTTGTCCTTAGTGCATCAGCACTTTCTCATTAGTTGTGTTTTTATTTCTGATAGCTTTGTGATAGATGTTACCTTGTGTTTTCTTTCTTTTGCTAATTTTCAATAGTTCCCTTCTCCTCTTCTGCTGAGAAGTGCAGAAAGCTTGGGAATTCTGACTCTTACGACCACTTCCCTAGATAAGGGCTGTTCTGGGTGGTAGATCAAAGAAGCATCTGTTTTTTCTCAACCACTTTGCAGGGATCAGTAAGGCAATCAATTTCTCAGCTTTCTGTTATTTTACACAAATGGTTAGCATAAGTTTTCTATTTTATGTTAGTCACTTTACGTATACAAATGGTTAGCTTTATAAGTTTTTTCTATTTTATGTTAGTTCCCTTCTATCACAGCCACCTTTTTTTCTTTCTCCCCTTTCCAAGAGGCCTTACTTTCAACCAGCAGTGTTACTGTGTGCAATGGGTGGATGTCAGCCCTTGCTTTCATTCCCTGGGCTGATCATCCTCCAAACACTTGGAGAGTTGCAGGGTAGCTTAATTATGCTCGACACAGCAAAGACGTGTGGTTGGTGTTGTCCACATACTGCCTCAAACTCACATGTTTGAGACCCACACCTAGCAAAGGTCAATACCAGCCACAGCTGAGAATGTGCTGACAGAAACAAAATGTATAAAGGCAGCCCTGAGGTATAAAATGCCTTCACCTCATGAAATCATCTGCAATGCCATTCTTACAGTTCACTCAGAGGTTTATTAGGCAGCAATGGATGCAGGACTGCTTGCAGACAGTTACTTTTATCTGGTGCTCTGTGATTCTTTTGCCAGTGTGGTTTCTTTAAACCAAAGGCATGCCTTCAATTAAGAAATCTTGCAGAGCCTTTATTCCTTCTTAATTGGCTGTCAGTGGTGGGAAGGTGATGGGTTTTATTTTTCTTTAACAAAAAGGCTTGATTTTAAAAAGTGCTTTTGTAACTCTTGTATCAACATTTTTTTTTTTAACTCTTGGTAATATTATTTTCTAGGGGGTTTCAATAGTTTGTTTAACCAAGGTGCTAAGCAAAGTTCTGTTTATCCTCAATTCAGAATGTGTGTTTTTATCCTTTATATACTAGAGAGTGCGTTGTACAGGCTGATCTATTTAGAGCTTGCTGACTACAATTTCTGCTGTAATGATTTTTTAAAATGTTTGACTTTGCCAGGTAGCTATCAGGCCAGTGATTGCTGTCCCTCCATGCTGGAATCTTTTACATTACTGCTTCCCAGTCGTGCTCTTTCTGACACCCCAGGAGTAAGGGGGCTCCCCCCCCATCATTAAGGTTGGAGTAGTTCATCCCTCCACCAGCTGCTACAGCAATGCTCAGGTTCCTCCTTCAGGCAAGGAAAAAGTGTGACCCATTATGCCTATTCCCATTAATCATGGAAATACTGACTTTGTTTCAAAGTAGAGGGGAAGATTGCTCCTGCCAACCGTGTTTGGTCACTGTTCTTTTCCAGTTGTCTGTTAACTCCATCTTCCCACAGTGCATTCTGAGTCGAGGTACGCAAGCAGAGTCTTTCCAGGATAACCTGACCCTCGATGTCAAACTCAGTCTGAGCTAGAATCCAGTGGAAGCAGTTTTTGATGAAACTGATCCCTTGTGACCTATCTCATAAGACTGTCTTGGAACTGTATATGGTAATGGGAAAATAAAAGTGTTGACCTTGTGCATTCTCAGATTGCTGCCTGTAATCTTGCTCAGTGCACCAATGCATTTGTCAGGTTTTTGACAAGCCTGACAGGTCCCCCTCCACCTACCTGTGTGCCTCTGATTCCTGCAGATCCAAACATGTGAGTGCTCAGTAACCAATGTCTTTACAGAACAGATGCTGTTACTCATTGCTTTTCTGTATGGATGTAGAAAGTATGCTTTGTTGGAAAACAGGTGGTAATTTCATTTAAACCAAACTGTATCATAGAGCAGTAAAACTAAGCATCTAATGGTGAAACTGTGTTAATCTAGCTTCCTTATCAGATGTTCTAATTTCTGCCTTGCCAGCACACACCTGAAACTGCCACACAGCCTCAGATTAAAAGCTGCTGCTGTTTTGATTTGCACTGTTAAATCACATCTGTGTGATTTAATTTTTTTTTTGAGGGATAATTTTTTGCTTGGCCTTTGCTAAAGGCAGTGTTCATTGTTAAAATGGCTGTGCATGAATGGTAACATACTTGCATTTTCTCTCATCAGAATAATGAAATGGTGGAACTACAGAGGATACGAATGAAAGATGAAATTCGAGAGTACAAGTTTCGAGAGGCAAGACTCCTACAGGACTACACTGAGCTTGAAGAAGAAAATATCACTTTACAGAAACTGGTGTCCACACTGAAACAGAATCAAGTAAGCATCTAAGGATTCTAGGCACTGTGCTGAAAAATGATACTATTTTCTCAAGTTTCCATAATGTGATCCTGCAGAGCACTTCGTATGGGTTTTTTTCAGTTGTTTTTTTGCTGAACACTTGCTCTGAAACAGTGCTATTGCCTTCTTTTGATGTATGAGGAGGCCCTTACCTGAGTTTTAGGAAAATCCTGATGGAATATTTTGTTACAGAACTTTGTAATAGCAGAGTAATTATTAAAACAGAGTTGCATCTTTTTGCTTCCTGCTTTTCCTCTTCTACCTCCCTGCACGCTGAACTCAGTGCCTCACAGGAGAGTTCAGCCCTCTCTTTCCTCTGTTCCCTGTACTTCCCTTCCTCTTCTGAAATAATCTCCTCCCCATTCTCCTTTTTTGTCTGCTCCTCGGGTTTTCCTGTACTAGTGTTGCTCTCTTCTCAGTCATGCTAACCCACAAGTCTGGCAAGCTTCAAGAGTAGGCAAAGGGTTGTTGGATGTTCCTAGTTTGTCTTTTGTTTTCCTCATTACAGCCATTTGCAGCTGATGGCAAACCAACACCCTGTCATTCTCACTGCAGTGGTTAATGCACCCCGAGGAACCACCCCATTGCATGCAGGTGTAAGCAGCTGTGGGGGCTGTTCTATTCCCCCTTAGATAAGCACAGCTTCATTTGGTGCTGGAGATATATATACACCACTGAGGAAGCAATCAAGAACAGAGTTCTCCCTTAAATTGAACAAAAGAGACTTCTTGTCACATCAGAAGAGTTATATTGCCATGATCAATATCTAAGTATCCAAGGTGGATGATGTAACACTTTCTGCCTTTTAGACACTGTCCAGACTGGCATAACATGGAACTCCATAACGCCATTTCCTGAACTGCTAGCAGATGGTCGCAGCACTGCTTTGCAGCCCCTGTTTTATTTCCTAACCTGCTGCCTGGTTCAGTAAGGGCATTTATCAAACCACCAAGACTGTCACAGTTTCTAATGGCAGCTTGGTAACAAAGCTGCTTTATTCCTGCAGGCATATGCAGTACTATTGCAGTTATCTTTTACTAGTCTGTACCGCTCTAGCACAAATGCATTTGAAACGTTTAAAACAACAGAGCCCTACTACAGGGAATAGGCATGTAATAGAAACAGTTACATCATTTCCTTATTTAAGAAGATACCTAGACTTTCACACTCCTGAAACTGAATTTATAGCAGGTCATCTTTATGTCAGAGTTATTTACCCAACCAGCGAATTCAGACTTAGAGAAATGGATTTTCTCATCACCAACCACATAAGAGACACCTTTACACTATCAGGAAATTAAAGACCCCGTTATGGACCGTCCTGGTTTCCCCCAGAAGAAAATGTGTTTGTGAGTGTTTATATTTGTCATAATATCTCATTCTTAATGAAACTGTATGCCAACAGTCTGTGGAGAAAAAAAGGATACCACATTTTGAATAGCTTTAAAAATCAGTCATTTTGCATCACGTATACATGCCCTTGTGACTCCTAAAATAACTTTCATCTACAAGATAAAATTTCAAGAGCATTTTATACTTTAACACTTTAATTTACAAACCTATATGTTACAAGTTTTAGTTCTGAACTATCTCTATGTGGGCTGGGGTTTTTTTGTAGCTTTTGTAAGCAAGAATCTGTGAGATGATAACTGTACAGATAATATGGACATCTCTTTTTAATATGAATATAAAATTGAAAAAAGGTTGTGTTTTAGGTTGTTTGTTTTTTTTTTTTTCCCATGTCCTTAAGTTATAAACATAGCTACTTCATTGGATGTCATAATTTTTCAGAGGGACCTGACTCTCCAGTCAGAAAAGATACCAAATTCCTAAATGTATTGAAAATATTTTCCTTTTCTATTTAAGAATTCCCAGTATGACTTTGGAACTTTCTTTGTTGTTTGATATGTTTCCATTTTCTGGATTTGAAGCTAAGTGCTTTGGTTTTTAAGTTTGCCTTTCCAAAGGTGTATGAATACAAGACTTTTGACAGGTTGATAAATAGTCTGCTCCATTCTGCTCCAATGGGAATGGTGGATACTTCTATTTTTACCAGACCCTTTTTAGAATTTGTTTAAATATCTATATATATCATAAAAAATACTGTAGACACTACTTTAAAATTGCAGACAGTAATGGCTAGTAATGCATTTGAATTACAGAAACCTCAACTGCAAAAGGGTTTTCTTTAGTGGAATCATGAAAATTCAGTGTTTCATTTTCTCTTTCACCAGGCTATTTAATTATTTTACCAAATATTGGCAACTTTTTGCATTTAGAAATGAAAAGTGATGAGTTACATAATTAGAATTAAATTAAGAAATCAAAGTGTGATCGTTTTTACCAGGAGAGTTGGTCCAGCATAGGAACACTGACCTTCACAAACAAAGCTCTTCCTTTTCATTGTTGTGGGATTCTCCAGCAGTGAAAGGAAAGATGAGGAGGGTCAGCAAGGGAAGATGTTCAGCAGTGGGGATCTGCTGCACCATCTAGATGTAGCTGTGGAACTACTCTTGAGCTAGATTAGGTTTTTCTAGGCTTTGCTGCTTCTTAGGTGCAATAGAGAAGACTGTGTAAATGCAGGGGCTGCTTTTAAAGAAGAGAGAAGAAGCTGTTTTCCTCATCCCACAATAGCCACAAATACCTCAATAAAATACTGCACCTCACTGTGGGGCGGGGAGCCTGCCCTCTGAGAAGGAGAAAGACCAGCAAGTTCTTCCAAGCCTGGCGAGGCTGCACCAGGCCACTGAGGGACACTTCAGGCAGCACTGTCAGAGCAACAGGTTGCCAAGTGCTCCAAAGTGGTCTCCCCAACACAAAGTTCAAGGATTGTGTGGCTTTTTACTACATTTTTCTGTTACTTTAAAAGTCTCTTAACAATTTGAGGCAATTTAGAATTTAAATTGATTGTATGACTAGTTTGTTGTTTAATTTTTAAAATGAAATGCTTCTTGAATAATGGAGACGCTTGTATTTCAGAGAACAGAGGCTCTTCTGTAGTTTTTCTACTTTAACAGTGCTATAGGGTATCTGTGCCTGAGTGCCTTTACATCTGATAAGAATTTAGATATGAAGCCATCTTCAAAATATTTGCAATTAATAAATCTGACCATATTAACTTGAGTTCTCTACATATGATATACCAACATTGCTTATGGCAATTCATAACAAATCTATGGTTACCAGGGCATCTGCTACTAAACAGACTTTTTTCCATGAAACACATTATTTATCCTCATAAGTCATTCAGAAAAAGGTGTTACACTTCTTGATACTCAAATGCTGAAAAAGTGATTGGTGGAGTATTTAACAGAGCGAGCTCCACCTGCGTTTTTGGTGCAGCCAGTTCTTTGCAGCTGCAGGCAATGTCTGGTATTTCAAACTGTAGTCTCTGTAACACCTATTTCAATAAGGCTGATAAATGGCAGGTTTTCATGACTCAAGTTTTAGTATTATGAATGTTCTTTGTCTTGTCTAATTCAGGTTGAATATGAAGGCTTAAAGCATGAGATTAAACGATTTGAGGAGGAGACAGTGTTGCTTAATAGTCAGCTAGAAGATGCCATCCGGCTGAAGGAGATTGCTGAGCATCAGCTGGAGGAAGCCCTGGAAACTTTAAAAAATGAAAGGGAGCAAAAGAACAATCTGAGGAAGGAGCTCTCCCAGTATATCAACCTCAATGATAGTATGTATAATAACCATATTAATATATCAGTAGATGGATTGAAGTTTGCAGAGGATGGGGGCGAGCCTAACAATGATGACAAAATGAACGGACATATCCACGGGTCTCTTGTGAAGCTCAACGGTGACTACCGAACTCCCACAAGCAGGAAAGGAGAATCTCTGCACCCTGTCTCTGACCTCTTCAGTGAGCTCAACATATCAGAAATACAGAAACTGAAGCAGCAACTCATGCAGGTAAGAGTTGGATTTGACCTCTAAAAATGTTTAGACATACATTCTGTAGACCCTAGTGCCAGCTTTTACGATGTTTCCCCCAGTGACGTTCTTCACCACATACATCTTGTTCTCAGACTTCTACTTTCTTCATATTTTGCTATAAGTACCCCTGGAAAACACAGTATGTGTCTGTGAAAAGTCAGTATGATTCTGAACAGGTGTTTTAAGAGAGAGGAGGAAGGGACCTAGTTGCTGCAGTTGCAGATGGCTAGATTCTTTCTTCCTGGTTTGGTGATGGGAAATGTCCCTGAGATTGCAAGTGGAATAAAGCTATCTAGAAAAAAGAGGGAAGAAAAAAAAAAAAAAAAAAAAGGCAACAAACCAAACCACTAAAATACAGACTGACTTGGTTGTGCTCCCTTGCAAGTCAGAGGGAGTTCCTGCCACTAAATCCAGTTTGAACAAGTTTTGGCGTACTGTCAAGGGGGAGCACAAGGAGACGAGTGTTCTCTCAATAGCTCTGTGCTTGAAGAGCGTGTGGCGTGGAGATGCCACAGAGTGCCCTTGTCCATGCTGGCAGTCTAAGCAGATGCACAGGCTGCTGGGGGTGCCTTGGGGACTGTACAGCAAGTGTTTGTTCTCTCTTCATTCGAGCCCAGCCCAGGCATGAGCGGAACAGGAGCCTGGGATGCCAGCCAGATAAAAATGCAAGCTGCCAGACACGATGCTGACATCATCTTAGAAGGGTTACAGTGCCATACAGAGCAAGGGTCCTGTTGCCCAAGCAGTTGAGCACCTTCTCTGCCACGAAGAGCTTGAAAGGTTTTGGCACAATCAAGGAAGCATCCAGCATTTTCTAGTTGCAAGCTTCCAAAAAGTGCCTCTTCTCAAGAGAGTAAATGTGAATCCTTTGCTGTCTAAAATATAAAAGGTGATTTGGAAGTAGAGCAAATCCATTTTTCAGTGCTTGCTAGAGAACAATAAGCCCCTATGTGATCTGCCCTATGTTTGCTGAAGAGTTAATTGTTTTATTTACTTCATTGCCAAACTCGCCGTGGGAAGTTTTGATCTAAGATGTGACATGGCAAACACTGATAACATCTAGTGCTGTGCACAAATAACATTGATGCAAGTCATACATAATTTAATTGGGGAAGCTTGAAATTTAGAATTGTATTTATGTGAAAAATTCTGTCAAACCTGTCCAGTATTAAAATGTAAATAGTATGTATATTTTGTGCATGTATGTATATATAGAAATATGGATTTGTATGTACATATACATTTATGTAGATAAAATATACATATATATTGTATGCAGATTTTGATTCAATTCATAAATGCAATATTAAAAATTTTAAAAACCACAGTTTCAGAAGAAATATTTTGAAATGCTCACATTTTGAAATACAGCATAAGCATTTTCAAACAAAATTTTCAATGAAGTTTATGCAGTATAAAGTCAGACTGAAAACTGCTTGGAAATGGGGAGAAAAAAAGATTTCTCTGGGGGTGTTTTATCTTGATTTTGTTAAATTAAATATTGAACTTGATGAATTAGCAAACTTCTACTTGAAAGATAGTGTGGCTGTTTTTATTGTATCTGATTTTGAATCTTAATTATTTTAGACCTCTTAAACAAAGAGGCATCCTTCCAACAGTCACGAATGGCAAACTTTAAGAGCCTAGAAGGAGCCTAGAAGATAAATGTAATAATTTTTTTGTCACAACATTTTTCAGTGCTGGACCCTAGCACCCTCATGACAATAGTAGCCACCATGGCTCAGCATTTTAATCCTGTTAAAAGATTTATAGTTTGAAAATAAGGACTAGACCTAGCTGAAAACCTGATTTCTTTAGGTATTGAAAAGGCTTACTGCAAAATGCTGATGTGTACTTTTTATAAAGTGATCATCTTCTATGTAGAGTTGCATCAGCTCACCTTGGGCCACACAAATTAAATGTGAAAAATTCCTCCAAAGATCTTCCTCACAGTAGGTGTGAGATTTATCTGGATTCAAGATGACAAAAGGTAATTCTTCAGCAAAACTGGATTTTTTTTTTTTTCTTCTCTACAGTGTCTTTGCCATGTAATATTCTATTCAGCCATTTCCCAATATTTGGTATATTTTTATCTTGTTTTCTCTGAAGAGGCTGTACTATGACAGAGTTGTTGAAGGAACTGACCCTCTCTTGGGAACTATTTTTACAGTCTATAGGACAGCAGGCTCCTTTGATGAGAGAAGCCATATTTGCTATTTTGGATGTGTGGCAAATTTTTTCATTCAATCTCAAGAAAAAGTCTTCACTAAAACAGTCAGTGTGCCAGGTACTTCTGCAGATTCCTTCTGCAGCTTTAGAATGCTGCTGGTCCATGGTCTGCACTGGTCCCTGGGAGAGCTATAATTGTAATTGTTCCCATTCCATCGTTTAAATCCACTAGGTAACAAATGTGTTGCTGAAAATTCTTGTATTCTTTTCTTGGAAAAGCTCAAGGCTGTCTGCTCTTCCTTCATGTTTGTTGTCCAGTGGAAAGAATTCTGTATCTCATCTTTAAACCTAGGACTTCTCTCTTCCTTCTATGGTGATGCTTTCTCTATTCTTGAGGCCAACATCATATTTGGAGAGCTTAGATTAAGTTCTCTTAAAACAAAAATAATTTAAAAAAAAAAATAAATCTTGCAGCTCAGTTTCTGGAAATCTTCTCCAGCTGCCTGGTACTCTCTGACAAATAAAATATAGCTGAGATTCAGGGTTCTTGAGGTGACTTTTCCTGTTAATTTGTTCCAGTCTCCTCTAGGAATTGTTCACTGATATTCTAATGTTATGTTAAAAAATAAAATAAATAAAATGGCAAAATAGGTTTCCATAATTGCAAACTGCAGTGTAAATTGGGAAGTAAATATTCTCACACTGAAAACTTTGAAGGGAAGAATGCCCCACAAAATAGGTACAGCTACTTTTGAATTTTTTTTATTTTCAATTTAGAATGATATTTTTCCTTATTGTAGCTACTAATTTCAATTTTATAAAGAAATTCCACTGACTGGACTGAAAAATAACTGCAATTCCCAAAAGTTTGTAAGAATGTAGTATTGTCTACAACAAGAAATATAATTACAATGCTTGGAAACAGCAGAGCGTTAGTATGCAGAAGGTGTGCTCAGGGCTGAGTAGGGGTGGGGTTGGGGTTTTTTTTTTGTGTTTTTTTTTTTTTTTTTTTTTTTTTTTTTTTTTGTTTGTTTTTTTTTTTTGGTTGGTTGGTTGGTTTTGGTTGTTTGGGTTTTTTTGGGGTTTTTCTTTTCCCCCCTTGGAAGTAGGAGTGTATGTTTATAACTATAAACAGAAGAGGATTAGCTTAATCCATAATTACTGGACCAGAATAAGTAAAATTTAGTAGATCTACATATTTCATTTTATGTACAGTCCAAATTAGCATCTGGGTTTTAAAAGTTGCATGTTTTCTTTGTAAAGAATATTTTCTATTTGTTTGCAGAATACAGTTATGTTCAGAAGAGAAATGAACATAAAGTTCCCAGTTAGCTCTCTTACAGTTTTCCTTCCTGGTAGAGTATAATGACTGAGATCAGTAATCCAGCAGGATCAATTCTGTCACACTAATTTGAGCAGAAACTGAGACTGTCCTGCTTTAACACAGAGTTGGTTTTCTTGAAGGAAAGGCTTCCTGGCTGTAAGCTCTTCTATACTAGTGCAATCTGCGGTCAGTTGACTACTTTGGTGTGAACATACCCACAGTGGACCCATACACCTTAAAAAGCCAACTGGTTTTGGTGTGTAATGTGTGGCTCTTTAATACCATCATGATTTTTCACCATAAAGTGAGACAGTCCTTTAGATTAAACAAAACTCAGATTTTTTCATGCACGTGTGTTGCTCACCTTATCAGCCTGAAGGAATGAATAGCTTAATTATCTGTTGAAGGCAATGTAATTAACACCTAAGCTTGCTATACCAAGTGGTAACTAGAGTTCAGCTGAAAATTTCTGGGAAGAGCAGACCTGGGGCAGACTGCTCAATGGGAAAAAAACAGAGGAAAGCTAGTGAAAAGGCTTATGCTGGCTTGCTTTCTCAGGCTCCCCATAGCAGGCCTGTACAAGAGACCTGTGGAAAGTGGTCAACTTCTAAGATTCCCTTGGCAAAAGGGAAGGTTGCCCTAGTTTGATTTTTCTCAACAAGAGTGGGCTGGCACAGGGAGTGAGCAATGAGGGGAAGAGCTGCCAGTCTGAGACAGCAATGGGGAGTGACGTCAAATGGAGAAAGGTACCAAGATACTTGTGATACTCAGCTGTCCTCTTCTGCATAGACTACATAGTGCCTAAAATGGAACGCCCTATTTGTAAGGAGACTTACTCTTCCTGGATTATAAAATAATGATGAAGTTTGGCCCTGTTAAGCCATCGGTCGCCTGTACACCAGAAAACTAGGCTGATTTTTTTTTAAAGATGTTTTTAACATGGCTTCTACTTTTATTCTTACATTTTTGTTTTGCCTGCAGTTGATTGCGGGTTCTAATAGAGGCTGTCTTTTGAAAGATTTTCTGTAAAGCCAGGGGATCTTTATATGCTTTAGTGCTTAATACTTCTGAGCAGCAGCCACTGCTCAAAAGCCTCCTTACGGTAACATAGAAGGCTGAAGCACATCATGGAACTTTTTGTGAGATGGCATCAATACCCTCTCGGTTTCTAAAAGGCTTTTCTTTTACTTCGGTAAGATTCATGGAGGCTGATTTTGACTCTCTTCAAAATGCTACCTGGGTGAATATTGATAGGGAAGGAAAGGGTTTTTAAAGGGTTTTTCAGAACTGACAGATTTGACTTATCTAAATTAGTAATTTAACCACTTATAAAGGGAATGCAGAGTGTGCTGTTTTCACTGCATGTGTAAACACAGGGATGAGATACTTCAACCATGTGAGAGGAAGAGCAGTAAACTCAGTAGACTCAGGATCATGTTGCAAAAGTCATGAAAGCAAGAAGAATCCCTTCTCCTTGTGCCTTTCTCTGCTTCCCAGTTCACAAATCAGAACAGGACAAAGGCATAGGAAAAACAGCTGGAGCATTACACTTAAAACTTGAAATGGGAATCTTTCAGGGGTGTTAGCATGAGTAGCAAATACCTGAGCAGATCAAATGTTAAGATTGACTTGTTCACTTGCTTTAAGATGTTGTGCAGTAAAACTTCTAGAATCCTCCTCCATGGCCTCTTCTGCTGTTCAACATCCAAATTTCTCTATGGATATTCAGAAAGGAACTTACTAGGTCAGGAACAGTGCTTTGTTAGTTATACCACAAATCCTGCTTTTTCCACCTTGTCGTTAAAAGGGTGGATTGTGCTTATAGTTAAGTGCTGGGGATGGGGAGTCCTGGGAGTTGCATGTGCTCAGTCTTGTGATCCGTGGTAAGTTCCCACACAGTGGGTTATTCAACTGAATCTGTGGAAATACAGCCATTTGTTCACTGTGTTTGCATTCAGTAATCAGGCCTTAAATGAAAGTTTGCAACAGTCCAAAGATATAAATAATCACTGTGAAGAATTGGCAGAGCTATTAATGGGAAATGTAAATTCAAACTCCATTGAGAAATGTGTAAGTACTAGTGGTGTGGCTTATAGTTGACAGTGATGCAGCTCATGTGGTCAGGGAACATATGTCTCAATCCGATATCATCACTCTAGCTAAGCACTTCGTGCTAGAGCACTAAGTAATTCTGAGTAATTCTTAGCACTAGGTGGTTCTCCAGTAGGCAATGTGTAGTATCATGACCTAGTGATATAGACACTGGGGCTTCATAACCCTCTGAGAGTTACAGCCATCTCGCTCTGACTTAATTTTATGGTTCAGGTGTATATGGCTAAAACTTTTTGGAAGCCTTCAAGTTGCGTATGCAGAGTCGGGGAGTGGAAGAGAGGAATGTGACTGCAGAGCTTGGTGTTCAGCATGGGCAGGACCAGATCTTGGGTTTCTCACTTTGACTCTGTTGCAGGTGGAGAGAGAGAAGGCCATTCTCCTGGCCAACCTGCAGGAGTCTCAGACACAGCTGGAACACACCAAGGGAGCACTCACTGAGCAACACGAGCGAGTCCACAGGCTCACAGAGCACGTCAACGCCATGCGGGGGCTGCAGAGCAACAAGGAGCTGAAAGCTGAGCTTGAGTGTGAGAAGGGCCGACACCCTGGTGAGGAAGCACATGACTATGAAGTGGACATCAATGGCTTGGAGATCCTAGAATGTAAATACAAAGTAGCTGTTACTGAGGTCATAGACCTTAAAGCAGAAATCAAAGCCTTAAAGGAGAAATACAATAAGTATGTGGAAAACTACACTGAAGAGAAGGCCAAGTATGAGAGCAGAATTCAGACATATGATGAGCAGGTGACGAGCCTGGAGAAGTCAATGAAGGAAAGCCAGGAAAAAGTGGTCCACATGGAAAAGGAATTGCAAAGGATGACAAGCATAGCAAATGAAAACCATAATACCCTGAACACTGCCCAGGATGAGCTGGTGACATTTAGTGAGGAGCTGGCTCAGCTCTACCATCACGTCTGCCTGTGCAACAACGAGACACCAAACAGGGTCATGTTGGACTATTACAGGCAAAGCAGAGTCACCCGCAGTGGGAGCCTGAAAGGACCAGATGACCCTCGAGGTCTTCTTTCCCCACGGCTTGCTAGAAGGGGGGTGGCATCACCTGTGGAAGCCAGGACCCCAACTGAGCTGGTGACAAAAGAGTCCTCGGAGCCTGGCAAGGATCAGAGCCCGACAAAAACACCTACCATTTCTCCTGTCATCACAGCCCCTCCTTCATCCCCCGTCTCCGACAGCAGCGACATCCGCAAAGAGCCAATGAACATCTACAACCTCAATGCCATAATAAGGGACCAAATCAAGCACTTGCAGAAGGCTGTCGACCGGTCGCTGCAGCTGTCCCGGCAGCGTGCTGCAGCTCGGGAGCTGGCGCCCATGATCGATAAAGACAAGGAGGCCTTAATGGAAGAGATACTGAAACTGAAATCACTCCTGAGTACGAAGCGGGAGCAGATCGCAACCCTGAGAGCAGTGCTGAAAGCCAACAAGCAGGTAAGATGGTCATAAAGTAGTCAGTCGGGGACGTCTGTTATTTATACAGGTCACTTACAGGCTTTCCCAGGAGTATTTCAGAGGAGAGATTTTACTCACAGGTTATTTAGCCTCTCACTCAATCACAGTGAGGGCAGACCTTCCTTCCTTCCCTGCCTCCCTCCCTGCCTCCTCTTTAAGCTGTTTAGCTCTGCTTTTCTGAGCACCCACCATTCACCAAGGGCAGAGGCAGAAGAGTTGATCCTGTGGGGCAGGACAAAAGCAGAGGAGCAGGGAGGGATCAACTACCACCCAGCCTGATGCACAGGCACGTTGTTAGTATTATTGTAAAATTATAGGTTGCCAACATTGGAAAACAAAGCAGTATGTGCACAGGGAGACTCTGAGGGGCATGCTGACCCCGCACCACTCCTGGTGAGTGTCCTGGTAAGAGTATCATGCTGGAGCAGTGGGTAGGGCAAGCATAAGGGAAACCACCTGGGCCAGCACCTCAGCAGTAGGAGGGGGCCCTGCCAGTGGGACGTAGTGGGGCAAATGGGGCAAACAACCCATCGTGGTCTTCTTTGGCTATTGGTAATACTCCATGGGCTGCAAAACTTGAATGCCCCCCAGCAAATTTAAGGAGATTAAAAATAAATGCCACACAAGCTAAAGCACACCTCAGGAAAAGAATAGCAGGTGTCAAGATGTCATCAGTGGCTTTGGACTGTACAGAACCTGAGGATTTCTTTAATATGACAGTAAGTGAAATGCTGAGGTATTTTCATTTCAGGTGCTTGGACTTTTTAAAAACAATTTTTCTTTTTAGTTGGAAATAATTTCTCCTGCAATTGTCACATTTTTAATCCTTTAAGAAATAAAATCAATGTTTTCTATTTTTTTTAAGAAAAAGCACAACATCACTACATGATAAAGCTGACTGAAACAGTAGCTGGAATTTTTATTTTGATATGGATTCATTATAAATTTATATTTTTAGAGAATAAAAAATTTCAAGTTGTTATTTTGAAAATTTTCATAGCTTAAAAGAAAATAAAATCACTTTATTTATGATGTTTCAGCAAGGAAATAAGCTGAGAATTACTGCATGTTATATCCAATGCCAAAAGAGGACCACATAATGGTGTTTTTCAAGACTACTGTCACTTTTTTTTTGCATTGTATAGCCTCCCTAAGCCTTTTGTATCCATTAGATTCCAGGTGTGCAAACAAAAAAGTTTAAAAAAGTTAAATTTAAGCATGCAAATAGTTTTTATTTAGTTCTGTGCATCTCCTTAGGCCCAGAATTAAATCTGAGTGCAAGAGGCTGCAGAGGCAGAGTCATTCTTTTACATTTCCTGGAACTTTTCACAGCTGAAAAGAGCAGTGCAGTGATCAACACAGTGCGGGCATGAATCCTGGTTAACAGCTTGAGATACTATTAGCTCATGACGGTGATTTCAGTGTTAAAATTCCCAACAGTCAAGTAGTCTGAAGTTACAGTTTCAAGTTTAATTGATTGTTGGATCTGTAACTGCATTTCTAGAGTACTGGGGATTTTTAAATTGCAGCAATATTTCAGTATGCATCTAGACTTACAGCATTTCCCCCCTCCAATACAACATGTTAAATATTAATTTGTGTAATTAAATACCATCTCTAGCTAAGCAATAATGTCTCTGAGCACTATATGGGGATTTTCCATGTAATTAAAAGGTAATGGTGGTATATGGGTTTAGATTCCAAAGTAAAGATTTTCTTTCCATTAGCATAGAGCTGTCATTAATTCTTTTGATACTGACAGAGAATTGAGCTCAATCTTGCTCTTTTATTCCTGTTAGAAATACAGCACCATCCTAAAGCATGGTCACTCAAATGGGAAAGAGATTTGCTATTAATGAAACTTTTGTTTATTGGGTAGCCGCATAACTGTACAGCTGGGCATAGAATCTTATTATAGTGTTCATGTAAACCAAGGATCAACATCCTTAAACTTTCAAGTTAAAGACATAAAGATAGAAAAGGGAAGAAGAAATTTAAAGTTATAGACAGAGGAGGTGGATTTTATTATGAACTAACAGTACTGACAGGCTCAAGTGATGATTGTGTCCCAGGACCTGAAGCACATCTGACATTCAGAAAACACGAGTCAAGATTCATCCCCTTGAGCTCTTCCCCTCCAAAGTAGTAAGTTTTTAAGTAACAAGAGGCTGGAGCATCCCTTATGGGTTTCAGTTTAGATGAGTCTATAGAGGATATGTGGTTCAGTTTTTCACGTGTGCTCCAGAAACACAAAATCTAGTTTTACTTGTCAAAAACCTTCTTGGAGCCCTAATGAAGCTGACATTAATATGAAACTATGTCTTTTCATCCTTTGTGTAGCACGGCAAGACCCTGCTGGTGCCTGAGGTAGCAAGAAGAGCTGCAGCAGGTCCCTGCAAGAGGGAAGCCTGCAGCTGGTGGGGTGGCTGGATGCCCTGGCCTGTCCTCAGCCTCCAGAAGGGCCACAGCACATCTCGTCATGCTTTGTAGCAATACTATTACAGAACACCTGTATTTGTTAGTGCTCCACAGACACTTTAGGTGAAGCTTTTTTTTGGTTGGAATAATATGAGACAGCAAGACGAGGACAACGAAATGCACAGTAAAAATGGCAAGACCTGACGTTCCTCGAGCATCTGACCATTCAGATCCCGGGGGAACACCAGCAGCAGGTCCTTGGGTCTGGTGTTTCGGCTGTATTGCAGTAGTGAAGTCCCACCCTTAATCAGGGAAGCGCGGGTGCTATCTAGTGCCCACCAGAAGCATTGCAGCATCAGATGAAATGGGACTTGTGGTTTTCCTGGCAAGGCCCTCTGCCGCAGTGCACTGACATCCTCCGTTATCCAGGTGCACGGGGGTAACAGGCTCAGAGGAAAAGAGCAAATGGAGTTTCTGCCTCCAGACCTGAACTGTGTTTGCTTCTTTTTGCAGGGACTTAGCAGCCTGCAGGACAGCCCCGGAGGAGTCCCTGTTCCTCTCCCCTCCTGTTGTGGTGGGCCTGGCATTCCAGCAGTGCAGTTGCACATTTTAAATCTTTAACAGCACACAATAAATTTCTGTTTGAACCTGAAAAGCTGTTGCCTAGTTTAAAGCACGCTGGAATATCTGATGATACTTCTTTTTCTTTTTATTCTAGCTGTATTTTCTTTAGTAATATTTTCAAATAACCATTTTACTGTTAGGCTGAGCTGCAAACAGACTACCCAAAACTCTGTAATGCAAAAAAGAGAGCAAGATTTGCTCTGAGAAGCTGCAAGACTAAGCCTAGGAAAATGAATTATTCATTCAGTTTCAAGACAGCAATGCACATGTTGCATTGCACATTTTGAGGCATCGGAACAAGCTGCCCAGGGAGGTGGTGGAGTCACCATCCTTAAAGGTGTTCAAAAAATGTGTATATGTGACACTTAGGGACATGTTTTAATGGTCATGGTAGTGTTGCATGATGGTTGGACTTGATGATCTTAGAGGTCTTTTCCAACCTTAATGATTCTATGATTTTATGTATCTTACTGGCTTACCTTGTCTTGATGTACATATCCATTTATTCATAGCAACAGCTAGTGTGTCAGCACCAATTTTGTGGAGCAAACCCAAGTAGCAATAGGATTAAGTAGCATAAATTGTAAAGTAATATCAAATTAATGATATAATAACTTTTAGGATCAATTCAATAATTGTTTTGATTTCTAATAACATACAGAAAGAAAAGCTGTCTGTGAGGGGAATTTAATATCCCTTAGTTCCGACTGGAAAATGATCAGTTGGTCTTGTAGGTAAATGGTTCAATGGGAAGGATCTGAGTCAGCAAGACCTTCACATTTGTATTGGCAGTAATTATGGAGTCTTCAGCTCCAGTAACTCACATACTCTTAAAGTCCTTCAGGAAAAAACAACTTGTTAACCCCAGACATACAGTACCTTATCTATAAACAAATGACCTGGTGTGATAAAGACAGGATACGGTAGAACTTCTGCTGGCAAAGTGAGGCTGGGTGGGAAGATCCAGTACTACATATAATTTCTATACTAAAATTATGGACCACTGTTCTGCTTTTCTGTGTGAAAAAATAAAGTACTTAACCACTGTAGGACTTAATATTCTTTCAGCAAGAATTTTTTTTACTTGTTTGGCTTCTCACACTGCTGATGTAAATGGCATATGAAGTCATACAATGTGAATATATAGAGAAGATGAGATTTGTTCATGAATTTTAGGATTAAGATGGCAACCATTAGGCAGCTGGATTTGGGCAATTGTCTTTTTGGTAAGGATAAGGAGGGGAAAGAGAAGGATATCATTAGTTCTGGCAGTGCCTGGGATCCTGGGGCATTTCTGTGTGTGTCCACCTCAGGCTGTGCAGCTTCATGGCTGGATTCTGGAGACTGTGGGGCTGAGCTCTGCCTGCCCCAGATTTCCCTTCCTGGATAGTGTTTCACACTCCACAGGAGTCCAGGCATTGGAGCTCTCTGAGTCCAGGCATTGGAGCCCTCTGTGCCCTCCTGGCGTTGCTGTCAGCTCCAAGTGATGTCCTGTGCACAGCAAATGCTACATGCTCTGCTAGTGATTAATCCTGTGTCTCCAGGTGGCTCACCGAGTAGCTGGGTAGTGCATCCACCCAGTTCTTCTGCATGACTGGTCCCAAATCAGGACAGTCATTAGCCCCTCTCCTGTCTGATTGCATTATTTACTTCACTGAAGAGTAGTCACACATTTTTCTGCATTTTCATCTTTTTCTCGTGCTTTCCGTTTCCGTGTGTGTTGCTCAGAAGTTGCATTTGTGTATAGAGCGAAGTTTCTCTGATGCAGTTTTGTAGTTAACTACAGCTTAAAAGCAAACTCTTCAGAAAGAGCTGTTAAAAACAGAGCCAGCTCCTGGGCATCTGTTTCCTCTGGCACCCACTACGTGGAGATGAAGGCTTTTATTTGCCCCATCATTCCTTTCAGAGCACTTTCTGAGTGCACTGTTCACCCCAGGTCTTAAAAGTCTAGATTATCCCACAGAACTGGTTTCAGACACAACTACACATATATAGGTCAATGGGTACAATTTTGGAGACTGATTGAGAGAGGGAACAAACAGAAATAATTTAGACTAGAGCTGGTGCTAGAGTAATATGAAGCTATGGCTTCTGTTCATTTTGTCCGTTACTCTTGGCACAGTCTTGGTACAGCTGAGACACATAAGAACCTCTGAAAGTGTCCAAGTTCCCCTTCTACCTTCAGCCCTCCTTCCCATCACATATTCTGGCTTCAGGGTGCTTCAGGTGAGTTTTCTGTCTCTTCAGGCTCCCAAAAAGGTATAGGATTGAAGAAAACCACCAGGTGTGCAAAGGGTGAGGATGGAGAAAAGCTAGGTAATTATTCTTTTGGTGGCAGCTGGCCAATATAGATTGACTTAGCTGCATTGTGAAATGGCAGCCTCTGAGCCAAGGAGTCTGACAGCAGTCGGCTTCAGTCAGCATCCAGCACCCAAAGTGATGAGCTGTAGGTAACCTGAGCAGCTGCACACTGGCCCTTACAAGGACCTCCTGAGCAATGCATCACTGCTCTGCTGGCCCTGGCTGCCTTGCAGATTTCCAACTCTTCCCCAGCTTCTTTCCCCTTTCTTTCTCCTGCCTCTTAAAAACACATGCTTGTTAATTTGCATCGCTGGTAGAGCACTTGTGGCCGTTCATTCTTTACTTAGGAGACTTTCAGAAGGGAGACCTTCAACAGCCTACAAAGGGGGAGGTTTTCAAAAGCTTGTCTGGTGTGTGGAGAACTACCAGGCACTTCCAATAGGTTTTGCAATTTATGCTTTGTTGTCCATATGTTGTTTATGGAAAACTCTAACAGAAAGAAAAAAAAAAAAGAGTTGAAGATTTATAGAATCACAGAACAGAATCGTAGAAGGCTTTGGGTTGGAAGGGACCTGCAGTGAGCAGGGGCACCTTTAACTACATCAGGTTGCTCAGAGCCCCATCCAACCTGACCTGGAATGTTTCCAGGGATGGGGCTTCTGGCACCTCTCTGGACAACATTCTCCAGTGTTGCACCACCCTCATTGTATAAAATTTCTTCCTTATATCTAGTCTATATATACCCTCTTTTAGATAAAAGCTATTACGCCTTGTCCTGTCACAACAAGCCCTGCTAAAAAGGTTGTCCTCATTTGACACAGTACTTCCTGTCACCTTTATTCACCAATAAAATCATATTTGTAAGTTATTTTTCAACCTATAGTATTACATTTCCAAATAACTTATCCTAACATCCAGACTGAAATGTAGTGATCACAATGATATGTCTGATTATTGTACACACTTTCAGTAATGTATAAATTATTTGGTAATCCTACTGCTGAAACATTTAACATTTTTTTTTCCCTTAAGTCTAGCATTAGGTAGCTCATATCTTCAAATAATTTTCATTCCTAAACAAAAGAAAATCTTTACAGGAATTCTATATTCAAAGATGAGGTATGATATAGCTTAAGGGACATGGGGTTGTATTTCTCTTATGGAGTGAAGACCTCTGAATTCTTGCCTTAGGGGCAAAGCAGAACTCATTTTGAGCTATAGAGTCTGCCTGTGCCCTCATAAATCACTTCTCATTAGTGATCTGAAAATTCTTAAATAAATCTGATTTAATCTTATCTGTTAAGTAGGAATTTGTCCTCTGATGTGTGAATTCCTAGAGTTCCCTTCAAAAAATTTTATTAAAAAGAGTGAATTCTTCTTGTGTTAGTTCACAAGTGTACATTTTTGCTCATGGCTGAAAACAGATAGAAAGCCAACAATTTCTGCTTTATCCTGCTGAGGTGTAGGATGATGTTTGCCATCCTACATTATACCGAAGCATATGTCAACGAGGTTGAGAAAAGCTGCTTTTATTTGAATGAATAGTGAAGCGGTTGATTTTTTTTTAAATACATATTGGTGATGATTTCAAATTTGGCATGGAAAAAAACATCTGTTTAAAAATCTGCTCTCTCAATGTAAACTAGTGTGAAGGTAGAGAAAATGTTACTGGTGAGTTTACAATCTGAAACAAATTCAAATTATTTTAACACCGCCATTTCTAAGTGTGTTGTTTCCCCAAATGTAAATGAGTAGAGTTATATTTAGTAGGAGATGCTGCTATGTCCTTTTGTTAAGAAATATTATTAGAGAGAAATGTATCGAGTTTCAGAAAACGGTTTAAAATAGGTTTCCAACTGTTTGGCCATTACAATCTTTTGTCATGTCTCCTTGCTGGTTGTTTTAAACTAATGTTCTACATTTCTCCCCCTGTTGATGATTCAAGAATTCATAAGATCAACAGGGGAAACTGATTGCCTACATGAAATGCTGCAACTTATTATGCAGTACATGAAGTGAAAAAACAACCATAAACCCCTCTGAGTAAATGTAAAAGGAAACTTTTTTCCTTAATCTCATTCAATGGCAATAATTTTAAATGTCTCATAGCAACAGTAGGTATAAAGCCTCCGTAAAGCTGTGGGGTTTAAATAACTTCAAAATTATACTAAACTTCATAAGTAAAGCAGAATGTTTAACTCTTGCAAAACTAAGACAAATGTAACTACTAAAAGTAGTAGGGCAGTAAATTAAAGAAATTTAATGCATGAAATTGAAAAAAGAAAGGAGGGAGCAGAAAAAAAAGGAATAGGATGATTACAAAGCCTTGCTTTCCTGTAAAGTGGAGATTGTAATTTACACTATTTTTTTTTTTTCTGGTAGTGCTTAAAATTGCCAAAATTATTCTGGGGTGCGCAACAGTAGGCATTACCAGTGCTCAGATACAAAAGCAGGCAGTCAAGTCCTGACAGTCACCTCACCCAAGGAAAGCCTCAGCTGGCAGAAAGCATGAGGTGAAACATGTTAGTTCACACCTTGGCTACAGAGGCTGAGTCTCAGGTGCTGTGTGTACTGTTTGCAAGGTAGGCAGGGGACACAACTGGTGGTTTATTGCAGCTCAGAAGTCACAGTAGCAACTCCTTAAGCTGTAGTAACTTTCTTGTACGAGTCCTCAACAAACAGCTGCACAGTTCTGCACAGACATTTAAGGTGTCAGTTTGTTGTCACTGCATTGAAATTGGCTTTGTCTTTTCAACCGCTTTCTCCCTTACTTGGTTTCGTGTAGTATCACTTAAAAGAAGACATGAAAGGGTGCAGTGCAATGAAGCTCAGGTCTAACTTCTTTTACCATGTGAATGAAGAAGGAAATAAAAAGTCAAACCAAACATGGCATTTTAGCTGTTATTAGATATCTGTCTCATAAGTATATATCCTTGTTTGTGTTTCCAGACAGCTGAAGTGGCACTAGCCAATTTGAAGAATAAATATGAAAATGAAAAAGCAATGGTAACTGAAACCATGACCAAACTGCGGAATGAATTAAAGGCTTTGAAGGAAGATGCAGCAACCTTCTCATCCTTGAGAGCAATGTTTGCAACCAGGTAAGGGAAATGGTTTCACCATCTGGCTCAGCATGGTAGAAGTAAATATGTGTGTGCTAAGTGAGAATAGACTTAGCTGTGTATGTAGGGTTTTTAGGAGGAGAGACAGAAGTTATTTTCTGCAAGGTCAGAGGTTTGCTGGATGAAGGTAAATGAGTGCACACTGTGCAAAACTTGCAAGCTTTCAAGTGCTACTGAGCTGCGTGTCTTGGAAAATAAAGCTGGAGAATGAGAATAGCAATGTCAACACAACCTTGAGAAAGGTTTTATAAATGCCAATATATGCCTTCAGTGTATTTGCACTTATAGGGATTTTAAAGTGAAAATCAAATAGTAGATTTATGTGGCTGATTTTCACATTCAGAAGTACAAAGAGACTCTGTCATGTAAAGCTATCATATGGTTAATGATGATCTTCAGAATCCCATGTTTTCATTATCGTGAGATTTATTACTTACCACTAGTAAAATCTATTTCATCAACCAGCCTATGCTATAATCCAGCTTTAATAATGGTGAGGCCACTGCAATTTCCCACTGCAGCGTGAGTTCTTATTTTCTCCCACTGTGATATTCAATTTATTATCTTCTTCTTCACAGGGTAAAAGTTTCACTTATCTTCTGTAACACAGTTCCTCCTGGCAGTACAGTAATTAATCAGCTCTCATCTTCCTTCTCCCACACCTTCCTTGGAAGAGTTTTTGGTTTCAGCTGTTTTTTTTAAAGGTTACCTAAACACATACTTTTTTTTAAAGATCTAACACTTTCATGAATAAATTCTCAGTTCCTAAATATGCAAAGAAATTAGTATCCTCACAAAATTGAGTTAAATCAAGGCTTTTTTTCCCCCTTATGGTCAAAAACAATGCAGATTTCTCACTTGTGCTTTAGTCTATAAGTGATGAGATGTCTTCATGCCTTATGCCAACATCTCTCCAGTACTCCCTGTGACACATAGGTGACATCTCACCTCTTCCAGCCTTCTAAGGTCTATTGTTGCTTAGTGACAGTGGCAGCAGCAGCTGGAAGAAGTGGGAAGGAAGGAGAAAGGACATTTACATGCCATGACACTGGTGCTGTGTACGAATTCATCATAGGTTCATCGTCAGAAGAGTACGTGTAGTGCCATAATGGAAATGGAAGAACCAGCTCAGCAGGTGGTGTGAACTGAGGTAGCTCCACTGATTTCATTGGCATCTAAAGATTTTCTTCAAGAACGGACAGTTGTGTGTGTATATTAGAAAAGCATGTGTCGATCTTTATTTGCAAATTCGTTAGTCTAGGAGATACGTGAATGTACTAACTCTGTGAGACCACCTGGAAGGCTACTAAATCCAGAGGAGAGGAGTGACATCATGAGCAAAAGGCAAACAAGAGTCGTGTAAGGAACATAAAGAAGTTTTCAAAGATTTAGAAGTTGTTGCTTAAAGGGAATGTTAGGTTGTTGGTGTACTGAATGCTGTTTACTGTATTTAGTATTCCTGAGTACACGCTTGTGTTTGGTTTAGGGCATATCCTAAAACTGGTGGGAGACAGCAGCATATCTTCTGTGAGAATTAGGCTTAAATGGGATCATTTATCTAGGTGCCTTTTCTATGTGTCCTGTGTGTAGAATGCAATGAAACTTCTGTTTCTCATCTACAAACTATGAAGAGAATCTGGGTGACTTGCAGACTTACAGATTTCCACTTTGTAAATGGCTAAAATTAGTAGAGATAAACCCCACCCAAAGCATCTACTGCAGTTGGTGAACTCAGTACGTTAGTGATTAAATGCTCAGTGCCTGGCTTATGGAACGTATCCCTGCCCTTGAGGTTGTAAGTTTTGCACAGTATTTGCAGAGCACAGTAATAAAAAGTCATTCACTGCAAGGTCTTGCACATCAGTGTGCTCCTATAGATTTTTCTGTTGTAAAATATTCCTTTGCCTTTCTTACCCTGGAATATAATGGCCTTTATAATTAAATCAGTCTTCCTAAATGTTAAAATCATTGACTCTTTCTGAATAGTCCATTTGGAATAGCATTTGTTTAAGTGACAGAGAGCTGATGTACGCTAGATGTCTGTTGAAGAAGAGAAATCTGTTTGAAAATACACGACTGTATAATTCTCTGTGCAGTAGCACTAGATGCAATAGCAACCTCCAGCATAAAAAAGCAATTGCATAGTCTTCTGTTGAATAAAACAGTGGTTTCCATGGTTATCCTGTATCACATGGTACTTACTCTTGAATTTGCACTGTAGGGAGAACATCCATCTGACAGTAGAATTATATTAAAGATCTGAAAATTATTTCATATACTGTTTGGTAGAGCAATAACCTTTCTCTTCCATAAATCATCCTTTTCTGTGCATTTGCTCTGTAAATGGTTGTTCATTCTGGCACTGAACTATATGGTTCCTTCCTGAAATGCCCTAGATAAAGGTCATATCACAATATAAGGAGAGCACAACACACCTGTTTCTGGTCTGAGCCGCAAACACAACACTTTTCTCCAAAGCTCCCCTGTGCAGAAAGCAGGAGCTGTCCTTTTTCTGTGTTTCTCCCTGATACTTGTGCATCCTTCCATTCCTTAAGTTCTTTCTTCAGTTCTCCCCCTCAAAACTACTTCTGTCCTGCTTATTCCTCTACTTTTGCTGTTTTTCCTTCTGAGATTGTTTCCCAATCCAAAATCTCTGTGATTCTGATCTCTACAGCTTCCTCCTTCCCTCTTCATTAGCCTACTGAACCCTT
The DNA here is from genome assembly GCF_000691845.1 of Merops nubicus. NCBI lineage: Eukaryota > Metazoa > Chordata > Aves > Coraciiformes > Meropidae > Merops > Merops nubicus. Next base: position 1,249 of record NW_008611505.1, on the reverse strand, counting down.
TCTGAATTTATTTCAGACCTGTCAAGAATATATCCTCAATACAATTCAAACTCCTTTTTTTCTCAAATTCCTCTCTTTAACAAAAGAAAGCAGCTGTGTATAAGACTTTCTTTACTGTGGTATGCATGGGGTTGGCAGAGCCGAGCTGATGTCCCTGTTTGGTACCAGGGTGTTGTGGTTCAGCCCCAGGCAGGAGCTGGGCACCACGTGGCTGCTCGCTCACACCACTCCATCCCCTGAATGGGAGGGAGAAAAATACAAAACCTGTGGGTTGAGATAAGAAAAATTTAATACAACAACACAGAAAGAACAATAAAAAGCAGCAGTAACAATCTGTATAACAAAGGGTACAAAGGAAAGAGATCACCACAGGGGTTCTGGTCAGCAGCTGCAGCTAGGCCTCCTGGACTGCCCAGCCCCAGACACCAGACCCCAGACCGTGTGCCCAGCCTGGCTCTGCTGCCACAGGCATGGTGTCAGCATGGCAGCGAATAACCTACCGTCTGGTTCAGCTGTCTACCTCGGCTATAGCTCCCTCCTAGCTTCAGGTTAAAATCAACCCTATCCTAGCTGAACCGGGACATTCCACCCCTTTTTCGATGCCATCCAGGTCGTGCCCCAGCAGTTATTTAACAACACACAATTTAATTCATTGGCTGTTCTCCCCCCAGCATTGTCTCCTTGCGGCACACATCAGACTTCCTCGTCCTCCTGCATCACTCACCAGGTGCACCCAGGTCCTTGAGGAAAAGCAATCCCATGGATGGGTTTGCCTTTGCCAGAAGTAGGGTTAACCCAGACCATCTTCCCTAATATGTTCTTCAGGCGCACTACAGGGACTTTATCCCCTTCTACAGCATGTGGGAGTTTTGACTGGGCAGGGCCAGCTTGACTGGCAGATCCTCTTGTGGTGACCAACCAGGAGGCCTTTGCTAAGTTTGTGTCCCAGTGTTTGAAGGTCTCTCCCCCATTGCTTTCAGTGTAGTTTTTAACAGTCCGTGGTTCTGTTCAGTTTTCCCAGCGGCTGGTGCGTGACAAGGCGTGTGACAGACCCAATAGATGTCAGGCTCCGTGGCCCAGGTGTCTGTGAGGGTGTTTTGGCAGTGAAAACTGCCAAAAACTGAGTCAGTCCTGTTGTCTGACTCAGTTCTCTCTGGGGTGCCATGTCACCACAGCACTTGCTTTTTAAGGCCCAGGATGGTGTTCCATGTGGTGGCATGAGGCACTGGACATCTTTCCAGCCACCCAG
>NW_008611504.1:11279-20808 GCF_000691845.1 Merops nubicus | reverse complement strand
TGAGATAATCCTTTAGTAAAGATAAAGTCCAGAAACAAGACTGAGGATCCATGAACTCTTGCATAAGATTTCCTTCTTTAAGTAACAGAATGACATGGTCTTTTTAATTTAGACATGAAAATACAGGGAAAAACCTACAGGTTTAAGTACCCCATGAAGTTACTGTAGCATAATGAACTACTGAATAACAGCTGAGCTGTAATAATGATTCTTAGTGTGACATGAATCATAGAATCATAGAATCTTAGGGGTTGGAAGGGACTCTGTGTGTTAAACTTCAAAGAAGGAACCACGATTCACAGTATGATTTTGTTTGCTAGGCTCTGAGCATGTTAGATTTTGAGCTGGTTCATATATGTGGTCCATATACAAATCCAAGTTTATGAAAAGAGGATATTTTTAAATATATGTCTAGCTGACAATTTGTTGTACTGTTTAAGTATTTACATGAGTGGCTTGCATATGTGTGTTCATGACAAAGGTAGCATGTACACACAGATACATACATATGTGTTCAGATAACACAGAGGTGGTGAAGTTGTGTATCCAAAAGCCAGAAAAAAGACAATTTTAATAATAATAATTATTATTTTTATAATTATGTCACTGGATTCCTTTGAGGTATGAGCCTATTACACGCTGCAGAATTTAAAAAAAAAAAAAAAGCCTATAAGACCTAAAACTTATAGACTATATCAGAATGGTCCTGAGAGCTAAATGAAAGCTGTATAGACAACTCAAGAGTAAGACAGTTCCTCACAAATCTTTGAGTTAATGCCTGCTTCCCAAACGAGAAAGAGATGACCCTGTAAGCCTCAGAGCTCATGCAGTCTTCAGGCTTTCTGGCTGCAGTTTTCTACTGTGGAAGAGACATGAGATCAATTTGGAAACTTCTGTTGCTGGGGTAGGGTGTGTCCAGCCCTGTGGTGCACATTGGGCCAAGTTCTGGGCAAACACAGATCTCCTTTTCCCTGAATGGGAAGCACAGCCATGTGCTGCAGAGAGCATCTGAAACTTGTTTCAGCTGATGGTTCCATGCAGCCAGCTTGTGGTTATTTTCCCAGAGAGCATAAGGTTGTAATTGCTGTGAGACCTTACAATACAATTTCTTTAAGACTGTTTATTAATAAGGACTGCTTTTTTTTACAATTTAGCCTTGCTTTCTAAGAAAATGACTAAAAAAATCAATGATTAAGAATCTGAAGAGTAATGTTTAAAAAGTATTCTGTGTACAACCTTTTAGAGTCCATGTACTCTTAAAAGTTTGTGCAGGATTTATGGTGGAAATTGAAATATTATTTTTTAGTTCAACAACTATTATTTTTTTAATCATCAAGAAACCTGATTAGCAGTAATATGTCAAACTCCCTGCTTTGCATTTTCATCCCTGGTGCATCTTTTTCTAAATAGTCTGAACACAAGTTTACAAAGGTCTTCTCTCTTTTTATTTCAGTGTTTCAAGCTGTATGTATCTTACATCTATTATTTTTCTGTGTTATAACACAGCTGTAACAAGTGGGGCAAAGTGTGATCGAATTAATTATATAGAACTTTCTATTTACAGAAGACATTAGGAAACTTGCATACTTTTTGCACTTCTGCATATTTACTGAGGATTTTCTACTCTTTTTCCTGATAGTTTGTTGTATTACAGGACTATCAACTGTACTGAAAATCTGCAGAACTTTTCTTCTTGAGTTAAAGGGACGGTAATTAGGTTATTATTTTTAAAAACTTTTTTGGATCATTTGAGATAATCCTTTAGTAAAGATAAAGAAAAGGGGGAAGACAAGGAATATGGTACATTGCTTATGTTGCTTTTTAAAAATATATATTTTTGAGCACTTCTAAAATTAGATGCTGTAAAACTTGGACTAGAGTTAGTAAGGGTCAGAAGTCATGGGCCACACCTAATGAGGAATTGCCCACATCAGACCAGTATAGTTGTTAAGCAGAAGCTATCCTCCAAATTTGTATTTTCTGCAAAGCTTAGACACTTGCCCATAGGCCTGAATCACAGTGCTGTCACTCAGAACCTCAAATCTGCATATTTCTCCTTCAGCAAATTCCTGGATCTGTGTGGTTTAGTTTCCACTGTACTAAAACTGAAGCCTATTATATTGAGCCTCTTCGACTGCTTATACAGAGCAGAAAATTGAAAGAGGATAACTTCTTTACAAACTGAAGCTATAGGAGATCTTATGCAAAAGCAACTTAAGTCCATATTTCCCAGAAAATATTCTAAACATGAAGTTATATACTACTCAGCTGGACTTACGTGTTCTGCATACAGAAAATATTCATATACACAATTACATACACTGAGAATATGTAGTAATATATTAATTATTTATTAAATGGGTCATTTTTATAAATAAGCACATACAACTGTAATCAAGATGTTCACTAGGTAATTGTGATGTTCATCATATTGAAAGAGAGGTAAAGAAAGTGTAGGTTTCTGATGATTTTGGTTGACTTATAGCTCATTAGTCTTCATATTATAAAAACTCTACATCAAGGGACTAGCTGTAATTCTAGCTTTCTAATCTGAGGCTAACATACTTACTGAGGTGTACCTGACAGTAAAATGCAGTTCAGTTATTTTCCTGAATACAATGCATACAAATGCAATAAATTTTTATTTCTCAATGTCACAAATTTACTTTTACATGTCTAAATTGGGCTCTTAGAACATCATATAGCCACAAAAATAAACTGTATAATATCTATGAAATGAGGACAAGTTAGGTATTTGTGAAAAGAGACAAATGGAAAATCTATTTTTAGGTAGATGTCACACAGCCTGTAACTGAGTTGCTGAGCTTTCACTTGTGTTGGACAGTTTCATTATTCATTACACTGAATTTTTTAAAGCTTTTCCTGTGTTAATCTTTTTTGGTGAAATAATGAAGGATTAATATAAAATATAACATATATATGCCATGGAATTCATTGTCACTGTAAAAAAAAAATTAGTTTATACAAAATTCAGTATTTTCTGATTGATGATTAAGCATATTCTCTGATATTTAGCATGTAGAATTCAATCTTATTTCCTGGAATTAACAGTTTGTACTAAAGTTGTTATTTATCAGAACACAAATAATGAAAGGGTGAGTAAAGTGGGTACTAATCTGGCTTACAGTGCAAAGCAGTTATCATTTCTCTGCCATTGCCAAGAAAAACCTATGCAATAAAATTAAGGCAGTAAATGCAGCAGTCAACATGATTGAGGGTAAAACCTGTTTTTCACATTGCCACTGTTGGCTGCAAAGAAGAAACTAATTTCAAATTTCTCTTGGCTTCCTCTTTGTATATTTCTGCAGGAAAATGTTTATGAAAAAATAGAACTTTTTTTTTTCTTTCTTTCTTTTTTTCCCAGAATTTGCTGATAAACCTGCTTATGCTCCATTGTGATAATAGCAGACCAGACTCATAACCCTTTGCTTTATGTTAGAAAAAAAATATTAAAACTTTCAATTATCAGGCCACATTGCTCATGGCCTATTTAAGAGCATAAGCATGATTATATAACCAGAAAATAACAAGGCAAGGCGGGGGGTAGGGGGGAGGGGATAAGAAAAGAAAAATCTTTATCTAGAGCAGAGTGCAAAATGCTCAAACAAGGTCTTGGGAAACTTATTTTCCTATGTAATAGTACTTGCTCTCTTGATCACTTTGTGATCCCAGAACAGGTTAGTAATATCAATACTATGAGACATACTATGATACTGTTCACACATGGCAAAGCTCTTTTTGCTTTTAATAACGTAGCAGTAACATAGAGGTCTTACAAAGGTGCCTTTATCTGTAGGTGTCTGTCCTTTACACAGTCGCACAGCACATACATAGCAGGTAAACACCACAGATCATTTTAGAAGACTGAACTACACAAAAATGTAATCAAATTTTATAGCAGTTCAAAGTCTAAAGCAGCAGAATTTGATGTGGACAGTGTTATGAAGAGGTTTCCTTACTGTCAGGATGCTCAGATTACCAATTTTTAGCACACTGATTATGCATATTTTCCAGAGAACATAAATAGCCCAGACAGTGAATAGTCCACTTCAGAAAAATGAGCCAACACAGCTGATACTGATGCTTTGTTTGGTAATTGTTGCTGAGATACAAATTGTTTCAGCAAATACAGAAGATAATAGCAAGATTAAGAGACTGAAAGAAGATCAGTAGTACACAAAAAGGAAAACAAAAAACAAAACCAACAACAACAAAAAAGAGTAGTGGTTTGAGTTGTTAGTAGAAGCTCAGGCTCTCTTTTGTGTTTTTGTTATGTGGTATTGCTTGTGTATGTAATAGTACCTGAAACCACCCTAAGCCACAGCAGGGATTCACTTTCCTAAGGACAGGCTTGAAGTGTTCTCTGAGATGCTGTAAAATATTTAAGTTTCCCACATGAATAGATGGGGAAGACTTAAGGGCCTGGCAGATAGTCTAATTTTAAATTCTAAATTTCACCTAGAATCAAGAAAAGTTTGGCTCATTTGCCTATACACAGATATATGATACTGTCTTAGATAGCCTTGAGTGTCTTGCCTGATCTACATTTCCAGATAACCATGGTGTCTCCTGCAGGTGCTGTGTTGTACTCAACAACCCCATAAGATGTCTCAAATTATTTGGCCATTTTGAGTGATCTGTGTTTAGGCCATTGAGTTGAATCTGGGAGAAGGGTCACTGTAGTCCCTGAAACCAGAAGATTCAGATTCAGCTGACCAAAGATAGGTCTCTCTCCCACAGAGTGAGCTTAACTGTTCTCTAGAACCTGTTGGCTGGATCTCTGTTGACTATCATGGGAACTAAACTGCTCAGCTCACAATGTAGGAAGCTAAATTTAGACAAACTGAATCCTAACGGGGAGAGAATGAGAAAGAGAAAGGAGTAAGCAAATAAGATGTTATTGTAAAAATGAGTCTGGTACCTTTAGATCAGAGTTTGTTTGTAAAGCTGACATTGTACGGTCTAGTTTTCTGCTTCATTTTCTTTTTTTGGCTGCGTTACCTTCCAGTCCAGAATTGTTTTCATTTATTATTACCATCTTTAGCTACCTAATTGTGCTACTAATGAATGCAAATAATCCAGGCATCAGGCTTCTACAGACCCACTTCACTGTACAAATAGTGGTTTGTTGTGTAGCTGCTGATTATGAGAGAAGGTAATTCACATTATGGAAAATATATGCTGAAATGTTGGTGATGAGGAAAACAGGGTATTCTGTAGCCTGCCTTTTGAATTATGAAGATGTATTGTCAGGTTGTCCGTGGTGATAAATGTGAGAGAATCTAAGCCCAGTTTTTAAGCATGTGTACTTACGTTTAGAACTTCTATTTAAATTTTTTGAGTGCTTGTATTGGCACTATCGCACATGAAATATGTAGCTGGCTACCAAATTGCCTATTTGAGTGCACATGTATGAGGTTTGAGCACTCAACATTAAGCATTTGCATTTCAAAATTGGATCCCTTGTGCTTGAAAGCCTTGAAAATGCTACTCTATGGTCAGCGTAGTGCAGCGTCAATTGAAATGCAGTTTGAATGCAATGTAGAGCTTCCAATTGCTGCTTCAGAAAGTGTTAGGCTGAATCTGGAACACTTTGCATAATTTAATTAATTATGCCACTAAAAACTGATTTTCTCTCAATTTAAAGCAAACAGCTTTTATGAGGGTGAACTGCAGCACCCAGGGATATCAGGTGTCCAAGCTTTTAATCCTATTACAAAGACTTGACAACCACTGATGGAAACTGGAAAAACATAAGCCTCCAGCAGGGCAACAAGTGAAGAGGAAGAAAGCAGCAGATTTTTGATACTCTTTGAAACCACTGTACACATTAAATCAAACTAAAATGTAAAAAGTGACAGAACTAGTAGCTTGCACTTTGTTGTGCAGCCGGTGAATGGTGTCTAAGGAATAACACTTATTTTGCTTTGACATTAATGAAAATAAGTGTTTCCTCTAAGAGGAAGATTGTTCTGCTTAACTGAAGTAAGAAAACCAGCAATTGGCCAATATCATTTGTATCTGTGTCTGTCCACTTAAAGTGTTTGGGAGTGCAACAGCCTGTAGTTTGAAAGTAGTTTCTAATGTTATGGATTCTGTCTATGAATCATTTTCCTTGTAAATAAATCTTGACAGATGATGCCAAGGTATGAACATTAAAGAATCTGTCACTGACAAAATGCCAGCCTTTAGCTAGCTGAAGCTTCTCTTCTCCCAATACATTATTGAGTTCAGTATCATTCTAAACCAATAGACACTGTAATTTTGAGGCAGAAGGGGGTACTAATTTAGAAAAGCCCTTAATTTCTGAGCCACATAAGCAGTGCTATAATTGGCAATCTATGACTGACTGTGCAAAATTCTGTGACCAGGTTAGGAAGAGTCATAGCAGAACTGACTCCATCTCCATACTGAACATCAGCGTGTTACATGAAATTAACTGTACTATAGATGATCTGGCTCGTAATTAGGGGAAATATCTGTTACTGGGGATTCACTAGCTCTGTAGAATGTAAACATCTTCCTTGCTTATGATATTAACAAATAGTCATAGAATATATATTTATGTATTATATGTATCCTGCAGATCCATGTATAAGACAGGGTGCGCCTGTCTCAAAGGTGGAAAAGAATCTTTGCACAGGACTTAATAGGGATCATTGAAAGTGCTTTAAACTAGATTTGAAGAAGGAAAGGGATAAAACCAGGCTTACTATAGGTAAGCCTGGGGACAGCATGCCCCAGGGATGGTGTGCTAGCAAGGGCCTTCGATCTGCCATCTCGGTGTAGGTAGGGGATGGAGATCCATGCAGCAGCAAAGACACAAGGTTTATTGATGTGTTAGAAACTGTGGAAGTACCTGAAAATGGTCACAGGAATTAGAGCTTTTCCCCCCAAAAAGCTGGCAGGATCAATAGCCCAACGGAAGTGGATCTACACCAACGCACAGAGCATAGGCAAGAAACAGGGGGAGCTGGAAGACATTGTGCAGCAGAAAAACTATGATACAGTTGCCATCACAGAAACATGGTGGGATGTCTTGCACAACAAGATTGCTGCTGTGAATGGCCATAAACTCTTCAGGAAGGATAGGCAAGGAAGGAGAGGCAGTGGAGTGGCCCTGTATGTTAGGGGGTGTTTTGATTGTGTGGAGCTTAATGAAGGCAATGATAGAGTTGAGTGTTCATGGGTAAGAATCAGGGGGAAGGCCAACAAGGCAGATATCATGGTGAGAGCCTGTTACTTCAGACTGGGACTTCAACTTACCAGATATCTGCTGGAAATAAAATACTGTTGTCCAGGAAGATCCTGAAGTATGTGGAAGATAACTTCCTGACAGCTGGTGAGTAAACAAACTAGGGAAGGTTCCCTGCTAGACCTGTTGCTCTATTGTGAGTGCACTCAATCCCACTGTCCATGTCACTGACAAAGATGTTAAATAACACTGGTCTCAGTACTGATCACTGAGAAGCACCACTCATTACTGGTCTCCACTTGGACATTGAGCTGTTGACTGCAACCCTTTGAGTGTGACCATCCAGCCAATTCCTTATCCACCGAGTGGTCCATCTGTCAAATCCATGTCTCTCCAATTTAGACCAGGATGTCTTGTGAGACAGTGTTGAACACTTTGCACAAGTCTGGGTAGGTGACAGTTGCTCTTCCCTTATCCACCAACACTCTAACTCCATCATAAAAATCCATCAAGTTTGTCAGGCACAGTTTTCCCCTTGGTGAAGCCATGTTGGTTGTCACCAATCACCTACTTATTTTCCATGTGCCTTAGTAGAGACTTCAGGAGGATCTGCTCCATAACCTTGTCAGGCACAGAGTTGAGACTGTCCATCCTGTAGTTGCCTGAGTCTTCCTTTCGTTTTTTTCTCTTGTTGAAAATGAGGATTACATTTTTTCTTTTCCAATCAATGGGAACTTCACCAAACTGGCATGACTTTTCAAATAGGGTGGAAAGCGACTTGCCAACTTCATCCAACAGTTCCCTCAGGACCTTTAATCATCAGGATGGATCTTGTTTGGTCCCATGGACTTGTACACTTTCAGGTTCTTTAGGTGGTCTCGAACCTGATCTTCACTTACACTTGGGTGGTGTGACAGGAACCCTTGCTGGCAAAGACTGAGGCAAGGAAGTCATTGAGTACCTCAGCCGTCTACACATCCCTTGTTACCAGGTGTTCTGCATTCCTTCCACAGAGGGACCGCATTTTGCCTAGCCTTCCTTTTATTACTGACACACCTGTAGAAGTTTTTCGTGTTACCCATGATGTCCTTGGCCTCCTGTAATTCTGTCTGGGCTTTAGCTTTCCTGACCTGATCCCCGGCTGCTCAGACAACTTTGTATTGCTCCCAATGTCCAAGAAGGACATTGAGGTGGTGGGGCATGTCCAAAGAAGGGTAACAGAGCAGGTGAAGGGCCTAGAGCACAAGTCTTATGAGGTGTGTCTGGGGAAACTGGGGTTGTTTAGCTTGGAGAAAAGGAGGCTGAGAGGAGACCTCATTGATCTCTACAGCTAACTGAGAGGAGGTTGTAGTGAGGTGGGTGTCAATCTGTTCTCCCAAGTAGCAAGTGATAGGACAAGAGGAAATGACCTCCCGTTGCACCAGGGGAGGTTTAGTTTGGACATTAGGAAAAATTCTTTCACTGAAAGGGTTGTAAAGCATTGGAACAAGCTGCCCAGGGAAGTGGTGGAGTCATCATCCCTGGAGGTATTTCGAAGACATGTAGATGTGGTGCTGAGGGCCATGGTTTAGTGGTGAACTTGGTGGTCTTATGTTTACAGTTGGACTCGATCATCTGAAAGGTCTTTTCCAACCTGTATGATTCTATGGTTCTCAGTCATTGTTTTTTAATGAAGTCCTAAATATTATAAAACCAGCTTTATTATTTGATGAACATATGCCCTGAGATGGGATGAATGACCATTTGGAGCTGTCTTTCTCTATTGAATATGCATCTACAGCTATATTTTGCCTAAAATTAAATGAGAGTAACTCACTTTTTTTTTTATCTGTCATTAACAGATTATTTTTTAATAGAAGAATATTCAAAATAACTGAACTGTATATGTCACAGTGGCAAAAAGCAGAAAATTAGAGAGAAAATTAGAAGGAAAAAAATATTTTTTCTAGCTAAGTTTTAGCTCCTTCAATTACGTATATGTTTTTGAAAATGAGTTCGTGTTTTCTCAGAGTCTTTCAGTTCTCAAAATACAGGAAAACATGTTCATTTATCAGAGATGATGAGATTCAAATCATGTATTAACCAGCTCAACTATGTACACTGCATGAAGGTTATGACAATTTCTTGTAAAATAATAAAGTATCTCATATAATTGATTCTTTTCATTGTTTCATAAAATTGCTTTGTTTGATTGCAGGAGAGTTTGGACTGAATTTTCATTATCTACTTCTGAACACTGGGATTGAGACAGTATTGAGCTAATGAGTTAGAATTTATATTGAGCCTTAACTGTCTTCATGAAGTAACTAGGGA
>NW_008611504.1:0-11248 GCF_000691845.1 Merops nubicus | reverse complement strand
TTTTTCATTATAAACTATGTTGTACAGCTTTTACAACCAGGTTTTTAATAGATCTAGAGAAATTAAATTGGAATTCTACCAACTTTTGTGCTTTTGTCATCCCATGAAGACAATGTTAAAAAATGTCAAGACTAATGGGCTAATCCCGTTTCTACTGAAGTAAGGAGGTGGTATCAGTCCCACTGTTTTTCAGGCCCTGTTGTTCATTAAGTAGTAAGATGTATATGGAAAGATATTCAGAAAAACACACTTTGCGGTAATCCCTAATGCTAAATAGGAATTGAGTATAGATTAAGTAGGTGTGGACTGATGTTATCCTGAAGTCCTTATCAAGGGAATTTTCCCATGAAAACAGAAACTTTCAAAGTCAGAAGGGTGAAATTCTGCACTATATGAAAAAAGAAACAATTGTATATTGCTGATGGGTATATTAATACTGCTGAGAATGCATGCATATATGCATATTAATTAATATATTCTATCATTGTTTATTGATTATATATGGTAAATAAACTCATGAGTGTATTGATTACTTTTTATGTATAAACATGCATATACTCTATCACGGCATTTTACATAAATATGCACCATGAATAAGTCATCAGATGGGAAGATTTTAAACTTTTCATTATATATAAATATACAAATTAATAATATTATATGACTTTTTAGTATTGTGCTTTATTTGTGTCCTTATGTTTAATTCTGTGTGTATTTTTTATTGGGAGGTCTGCAATGGTGAAAAAAGGGTGTTTCTAAAATTTATCAATTAATGCTAATCTCAACACTTATTTATCCATAATCTTCCTTGCTGTTAGTCTGTTCCACTACCAGAAGACTGTAGAAATTGATTAATAATCCTTTACATTTTAACTAATAAAATAAAAATTTAACACACAAAATAGAATTGTCAGTCAAATACATACACATGCGTGTTTGTGTCCTCAATAAATTAAATTTCTAGTTACTTCCTATAACGTTTATTTATTCACAAATGCAAGATGAAATATGACTGTCATTTAAATTTTAATTGGCATAACAGGCAATATTCTTTTTTTTGACATTTGCAGGCAAAAATATCTCACATAAATTGAATGTCTTATATCGTTCTCCTTTCTAAGAACGGCAAAAGTATCTCTAAAATATACCTCAAACACAAACTTTATGTGAATGAGCACAAGTATAATATTTTTAGGTTTTGTGTTTGAACTCTTAACTTAAAAAAGTTATCCGTACATATCTTTTTCAGAGGGTGGAAAAAAAACCCAAACAAGTCTCCTAACCCAAATACTGGGGAAAAAAAACCCAAATTACCACTGCAAAAAAGGTTAGATTATTGGCCTTGCTCGCAAATTCAAACATTGAAAATTTGGAGTCTTCCTTCATCCAAATAATATATATTCATTCCCCACAGGCAGCAGTGATGGTTCTTGGGATAAAGAAAAACTTCAGTGTCCCCCCACCCAAGGATCACAGGCCTCTGTTAACCACCCAAACTTGCCTGGACAGCATAATGTTCCAGTTAGCCATCCTCCCAACCCTCTTCAACAGAACCACCTTCTGCCGAATGGTACGGGTTGACATCTTTCAGCAATAACATCAGCAGTTTGCCAGTTCCTAGCTTTATTTTATGTTTATATAAATAGGCTATGAAAAATCAAAGATGTGGGGAATATTGAAATACTTCCTTTAAAGTATTAAGCAGAGGAAGTGGAGACAATAAAGAACAAATACATATGCAATAAAACTGATACTTAAAATAACTGCTAATCTGTGCATCAGTAGCATAATAACGCATTGCTAAGGCATCTTAAAGCAGATATTAAAAAAGATCATAAACAGCCATTGCTTAGCAATGATATCATACATTACACTGATATGAACAAACTACAAGGTCTAATAGCCTCTCCTTGTGGCTAGAAACCCTCCATGGTTGCTAGTGATTTGCTCATGCGTAATCTGGAACACAAATGACATATAGCTGCTTTGTCCTGCAGTGTGAACCATCTTGTTACCCATCACTTGAATATTGTCCATCAGGAGAAAAAAAAAAAAAGGTAATGTTTCAAAAAGATACATAAACCTATTTATCTCTTTTTTTTCCCTCCACCAGGACTGGAACTTCCTTTTATGATGATGCCCCACCCATTAATTCCCGTGAGCCTACCTCCAGCATCTGTCACGATGGCAATGAGCCAGATGAATCACCTTAGTACCATCGCCAACATGGCGGCAGCAGCACAAGTGCAGAGTCCTCCGTCCAGAGTTGAGACATCTGTTATAAAGGTAACTAAAAAAAACCAAAGCAACAAAAAAACCCCAAATAAACACAAAATGCTAGCACACTCACAACTGTCATAAAATAAAGGTGGGTAGGTGTCAAATGTTATAAGGTAATTAAATCATAAAGTCAAGATATATTTGAGAGACCCAACCATTGTAACTCTAGGAACACAGTAGGCTGCTGGTGGCCAGTGTTACCATCTCACTTCTCCCTCTCTCTAAATCACTGTTAAAACAGTGCTTAAGTTGAAGCATTTTCATACAGAATATACAGCTTTCCAATTTCTCGTATTTCATAGTCTATAATTTAATGGGTATGTTCCTCAAGATATCAAGTAAGAAACTATTCCTTTCTTAAATTAGAAGAGGCTATTCTTCCAAATTTTAAGTCTAAGCATTTGAACTGAAATGTGGAAAATTATCTGAAGAAGGCTGGAAGGCTTGATAATACTGCAAAACCTAAATTGCCAGATCTCAGAACAGAATGGAATGAAGTTGCACAGAACAGACCCAGCAATCTGAGGGCCAGAACTGTAGTGTTGTAGAGATATCTCAAAAATATCTGATACCTGAAATTGTCTACGTGCTTCAGGTTTTTTTTGCTGCCTGTATCTAAATTAATCTGTTTTTAGAGGTATTTAGCCAGAGGCATGGAATCTTCTCTCCTTCTGACTGGAGGTGATCTATTTCCATTTTAAAAGCATTTCTCCCTTACCACTTGATATTTTTATTTTGATTTTATTCAGATATGTACATTTTACCTGTTATCCTTCTTTAGTTCTAATAAATAAGATACAGAAAGTACACAAAATTCTGTGCATATATGTAACATTCATATGTTAGAAACAGACATGTGAAGGCAAGGTTATATGATATTTTAGGGCTATATTGGAAATCTGTCCATTAATGCAATTCCATTCACAAAAAAAAAATGGGTAAACTTAAATCTGTTGGACCTTCGAATCAAGAGCTGCAGAAGTTTCAACACTCATGATGATTTAAGCAAAGTGAAGAGGTCTGACTTTATTAAGACATTCAACATGCTTGTGCATCTGTTCTCTTTAACCTATCAAGCTCAGAATCATAAAGAACTATTCAGTTAAAAGTCAACAAATCTATGTTACTGTTGACCTAGAATATGCTTTAATGACCTAATTTTAGTACCTGCACTTTCAAAGGTAGAATTTCCTTTGGAGGCTTCAGTGACATCCTTTTCTCACCTTTGGTGACGGTGATTTAAGACATTAGTTTGAGAAGAATTGTTTCTTTAGGTGGTGTCAGCAAAGCTAGATTTCACCCCAAACATCCATCTTACCCATATCTTGGGCATATAAACACTCTGCTGCTAACTGTTCGATTATATCATGATTTCTGCACCTTTGCTTTTCTGTTTTCACTTGTTCAGTATTTAGTAAGAGTTCTGTGATACTAAAGTTCTATGGAACATACGTGGTGCTCTGTTTCATTCTAAATTTATTTTCTTAATTGGAACAGTAACCACTGGTATTACAGAGGTATCTAAAAAATGAAGGTTGAGATGGAACACGTGCTAAATGATATCTGACAAGTATGAATTACTATGACAGCAAAACTTTGTTTTCACTGGTTTTCTTACTATTTTCCCTGCTTTAATTTTCTGTGAGCTATTTGATTTCATATATAAGAGTACAAAATTTGACCTCCACTAGCACTGATAACCTTCTGTTCCTAATCTTTGACAAGCTGACTTCTAGCTTGTAAAGTTGTTTTGCAAGCTAGTTCTAGCTATTAAAGTTGCCCAAGTTACTGTGGCCCACATGTAAATATGTCTGTGGGAGCATACACCAATGTGACCCCCGGTCCTTGTCTCCAGTTACCAAAAGCAGGTATGTTTGAAGTACTAAATAGCTCCTAGGCTGTGTAAAAAAGGTTTCCTTTAGTGGAAAGTGTATCCTGATGTGTTCACATGTCTTACCTCATGATGCAAACATTGCTGGGCACAGGAAGCACTTAACTGAGAAGTAGTTCTGGCTCATTTGAACTAAACCTGTCTAGTAGGTTGTAACTGAAAAATATCCCTCCTTTTTTTTTTTTTAAACTTGCTTAATTAAGCATTTGTTTGTATTAATATTCTATACTATCTATCTCTGTAATTTCTGAAAATTCAACCAGCCTTTATTCTTTCTAATAAAATCTTCATCAAAGCTGCCAACTTTTGCACAGCTCCTGGCATAACATCTCGTGCAATTTATTCAACAAGTTGGGTTTCCTGTTCCCATCTGGTTTGCACATAAGTATAAATTAAAAAGATGTGGGTTTACAATGAAATGTTTTTAAATAAATTAACCTAAGCTCTATTTATAAGTGTGTTCACTCAAGGGTGAAATATACATTTTTTTTTTTTAAGTTTGGACAATTAAGTTAGAGTTCTGGACTAGATTAGAACTTGATGGAGACCCTGCCTAGGTGCTGCCATGTCTTCTTCATTCAAAGTCTGTGGCTTGTTAACCACAATAAATTTGTACTACAGGTCAATATATAAACACAAGTGTTAATCTGCCATCCAAAACTCACTTCTCAACATAAGATCTTTCTGTATGTAGTTATTTCAATAATACACTGAGGGCTAAGGAACTAATTCTTGCAGGACCTTCCTGCTCTTTCATTCAGCCCTGTTGTGGTACAATATATGTCCAGATTTATGTCCTCTGTTTTTGTCTATGGCAGGTGAATATGGTCATGTGGATAGACATAGCATGGCCAAGTTATTTTGTTCCTATTTTTTAATACTGAACAGGATTGAAACATAAACTACAGCAACATAAAAGCACAAGGTCATTGTTAGGGGGACTGTCTTCCCATGAGCATGGACATGATGTCACTGGCACTTTACCTGTTTTTCACTAGCCATAGTGATTTTAGTGTTCATTGAATTATATGCACGGAGCAGTTGAGCAAGAAACTCTACAATCAGGATATTTTTTTTAACTTTGCACTGGCATTGTGAAGTTTATGACCAATAATTTGTACTACATTCAAAATAAATATCTTAGAGAATAGATGTGAGAAGGTCAAAACTCCTTTTTCTTTATTTTTACAGGAATAGATAAATAGTGCAGCTGCTCTCTTTCCCAAAACTGTTTGTCATTAGAATAATATCTTTTCTTTTTACTGCTACATTTTTAGACTTTTCTGAGTTTGTTTTCATTATCTTCTGGCTCATTTTTTTAATTCTAATTTTACTTAAATGTTTTTCCTTAGTGACAGTGTTTCCACAAGTTAATATGAAAAGTTTGTGAATCACTCATCTTGGAGTTTGTAGTTGTAACCTGAAATGACAATGCAGATTTGAAAGTACAGTACAAGATGTTTACAAGTTTAAACTCCGCTTGAAAGTCTGCAGACCTCTGAGAAATTTCTACTCAATAAAGCAAATCAATAGTAACCTTATTTAAGTATCAAAGAACAAAATTAAGTCTTA
The DNA here is from genome assembly GCF_000691845.1 of Merops nubicus. NCBI lineage: Eukaryota > Metazoa > Chordata > Aves > Coraciiformes > Meropidae > Merops > Merops nubicus. The sequence goes on along the minus strand of NW_008611504.1, from coordinate 5,505 downwards.
GCAAATCTATGTCTTCAGATTATAAACAACCTTTGTTGGACAGAAGAACTGCGTTTGTGAACAGTGCCACAGTGGATGACTTGCTGACCTTTCCTTCCAATTCATCGAGTTCACAGTTAGCGCTGTTATCTTTAAACTCACAAAGCTTCAAATGCCTTTCTATTACTGGGCAATATTTCATTTCTGCGTGATAAGAAGTTGGAATAAAGCTGAGATCATGTACTAACAAAACATTTTATCCTGCTATATTCAGGAGATGAGACAAAGACAAAATTACAAGGGAAGCCTTACAAAGCAAGACCTTATATTTGGCAGTGAACTCTGAGCTCTAAAATCTTCAGAATTATATTTCAGAAGAGTGTTGTGCCCTTTCAAACATGAGACAAACATTAGATGTCTTTTTCTAATGGAATGTTTAGATATATGAGTTGGATGAATAAGAGGAGAGCAACAACAAGCAGGGACAGCAGATTGTGACAGCAATGAATTACAGTGAGTGTGACAGCTGTGACCTGGGGATGCTTTAGACATGAGGTGGCTTTCATCACCTGCCCGTGGTTTCAAAGGCTCAGCTTGTTAGCAGTTTCACTATATCAATTTTTTTTTTTTTCATTCAGAAGAAAGATATATGAAAATAAAAAGGACATACCTCATATTAATAGCAACTTCAAATAATTTTACACTGTGGAGTTTAGAACAGCGAAGCATTCCAGAATCAAAAATTACACTTTTTCCGTATAATGTTATTAATACTTAGAGAAAGAATAAAGAGTAAAACAGAAGAAACCAGTACTTCCAGATGAAAAAGTTATCAAGTTATATAAGTATATATCTTCTTTTTATCCAATAGCCAAAATTTACTATTAGTTTACTTAACCAAGGTAGCTGTTGACAGACGTTATTCACTTTTTCATTGACAATATGTGTGTTCCTGTTGATGTAATTTAATATTCCTATATTTTTCATCTATAATTGTTGCCAAGAAGTCCAAATAATAGTACAAAAGAAGTTGCATGACACTGCTGTACAGTAATGATGGAATAGTACATTTAAATGCCTGTCAGAGTTGTGGTGAGCAAGTTCAGGGGTTGGACTTGAGAGGAAACAGACTCTAAGAAGAAAATGAGCAAGTTCACTTTATGGAGGGCATGAGCAGCAAAGGGACTGTAGAAGCTTCAGCTGAAGTCTTCTCTAACTGCTGTGTGAGCAGACTTGAGTTTAGGGCAGACTTTTAATCCCAAAAGATACTGGCCACACTAAGATGTTTCAGTAGAAGAGCTTACCAATGACTTATTTTCCAGCTACAGAAATTACAACATTTTTAATAGGATGAGATAAAGTATTTCCCAAAATTGACAGGCACACCATCCTGTAGAGACAGTGGCGGTAGGAAGCACTTTGAAGGTACAAGTAGGCATTGTGGATAGAAAACCTTTCCACTTTGCTGCTATTACCAATGAAATAGAATTTTCCTGTACTATAAAGTTGAGAAAACTGCTAGAATTCTCAATGTATTAGATGTTACTGTAAAATCTTTGGATGTGACTGACTTTATGCATTGAATAAAATTACATCCAAAGCCTATGTTAGAGGACCATCACTGAATTTCAAAAGACCTAAGACTAACATTAGGAAGTACCAGAATGCCTCTACTAACTTGATGTGATGGCATTCCATCCATGTACTACAGTGAAATTTCAATTTTGAGATCACATACTGTATTTTTCTGCAGAACCCCTATCTCATTCAGTGAATGTTTAGTTATTCTGTATTCAAATTTTTAAAAATCAGTGTCTGGCCTAGTCTTATCTAACATTTTATCTGTAATCTGTGTTGAATGCAGAGATTTTCTACAGACATTTTTGTGCCTCACAGGAAAAGTATTCTGCTAACAGTGGTGGATATATATTTGCACAATTCCTATGAAGCTCGGTATGCTATACTCATTTTACAGAAATGGAATGAGAACAAAATTAATTATATCTCAAATTGGCAGAAATGCCCTTTTTGGATGTCTAACCTGAAAACCATCAGACTTTTCAGATAACCTATTGTTTATAGAGATATTTGTGCATTAAAAATAGAAATTTTGACATTACTTTAAAATGATTTTTTTAACGCATAGAAAAATATACTATACACAAGTGCATGAAGAGTGAAGATGCTTTGTTTTCCTCATCAGCTGATACATGAAGTTAAATCAAATTTTCTTCTTTATATAAAGAGGAATTCTATTTAATATAGAACTTTTAAATAGTAAGAAGTAATTGCAATAAATAGTCTAGAATAAAAATGAGACTATCAGCTCCTAAAACATCTACTTTTACATATTGGGAAAGCAAACATGAAAATTATGATATACCAGTAAAGTTTAAATTATATTATAAAACAAATCAATAATTTTCTTTTTGTCATGTCAGATGATAAGCAAGATCAAAGTGTAATATCTTAAAACTATTTGTATGAACTTGCACGTTCATACAAAAAACAGAGAAAATCTCCAGATTATAAAACCTTTTTTTATTTATGTTAATGTAAATATGTGCATGCACACTTACTTCTGTTTCTTCCTTTAGCATGAGAAAATCTTAGGTCAAAGTGTAGCTGAACTCATTTATCATGGCTTAATCATCTTTGTATTAGAGGACATCCTGTCCCACCTCATTAATTAGTTCTCTCTATATGATAAAAAGTTATTTATTTTAACTTTTAATACAGTTTTCTTATAATGAGCTTAGAGGATGGTAACTATATACCTGGTAGGTTGTAATAAAGAATAATGGGATTTTTTTAATAATATGAGATCCTGTTATTTGTTTTAACATATGTGTTTCTGAGGTTCAGTTTGAAACTAATAGCAGCCATATGCTCATGTGAATTAATTTGTGTCATGTAAAATAGATATCTACCGATAACACAGGACACAGAGAAGGCAGTATAAATTTTTCTGTTTGGCAGTTTGCATATTCACGTGTGTAACAGGGAACTATATATGCGGTGTAAGATTAATTTGACATAAAATGGCCATGAGGCCAAGTACAAGGGATGGGATTCATTTTGCTGTCTTCTAGGGCATAAATCACTGGACCTATTTTAGATAGCTACTTTAGAGTGAGGTGAGTTGTACCTTGCAAATGTAAATTTATGGATAAAAAATGAGCCTAGGGTGATGAGCTCAGATGTAGACATTTGTAGATAGACAACAACATTTAGACAGATGAATTCTTGATGTTTGGCTGGATCTATGGGTTCGATTGACTTGAAGGGGTCAATTCCCAGTGGTGCCTCTTGAGCCTGAATGGTTGCTTTTCAAGTAAGAGTAGATTTTTAACAGAGGAGAGAAATACAAGTAAAAAAGCAGAAATCTTGCCAATAAGAAATCAGTAATCTATTTTGAAGAGATTTTTGCATGTCTATATGCTTACATTTTGCACGGGTTTTTTTTGAAATCTTAGAAGGATACTTTTTTTGTTAGACCCAAAAAACATTTATAAGGCAAAACATAATTTACAAGTTCAATTAAAAGGATACACTCACAAAAAGAAAGCAGACCCAAAATAGTTGTTGGGATATTTTTATGAGAATCCACAAAATCCAGAATTCTGTACTATGGTTTCGATTTGATATTAGGAAAAATTTCTTCACTGAGAGAGTGGTTAGGAACTGGAGTGGTCTGCCCAGGGAGGTGGTGGCATCATCATCCCTGGAGGGGTTCAAAAGGTGAGTAGGCGTAGCACTTGAGGCTATGGTCTAGTGCTTAAGGAAATGTTGGAAGGAAGGCTGGACTTGATGATCCTAGAGGTCCTTTCCAACCATAGTGATTCTATGATTCTGTGAGGTCTGTGGCACTTCGGGAATGATCCTGCTTCATCATGAATCCAAACCGTCAACACCTTGGATGCTACTCTAGTTTTGCCGGTACAGCCAGGCTCTTTCTTGGTATTGATAGGCATCTACTTCTGTTCGTTTGTTTCTTTGCTTCACTTATTTTTAATCTCTGTAATTGCCCAATGCAATGAAATTCACTTCCTCGCTAAGGCACTGTACTTTATGTGCTGCTCATGATTTCAAAGGATTTGGTTCTCTGCTATAGAAGTACTGTTGAAGTATTACTCGTGAGTCTCCTGTTTGGACTTCCTGTCAGTTAACTGCTGCTGATATTTCCAATAATCCTATAGTAAACAGAGCAATAAAAATCAAGCAAATCCATAGTTTTTTGTCTGCTGATCTCTTTCTACATTTTACGCTATCAGCATTCTTGTGATGGGAAAAGCAAGGTAAGATCGATGAAAAACTAAAACAGAAATCAAATTAATTTAAATTGGTCCAAAAGGTAAAGTATATTAAAGATATTCACAAAGAGAGAAAAATGTCTTATGCAAGCATCATAGATGATGTTCTTTATAAGTTACAGTTCCTTTATTTAAAATACTAGTGCAGTTAACAACGCAAAATATTTGAACTCCTGAATTTTGATTTGGATTAGCAGTGTGTCTATTACATGTGCATCAGTGGGAAGTTAGCAAGATCTTTACCAAGCTAGTGACAGTACACAGAAAAGGAAATAGAAATGAAAACTTACAGCATTCTGTCAGTTTGATAACACACATTTATAGTAGCGACTGAGGAAGTTAGGAAGTAATTGTTAGCTGGATTAATCTTGTAATTCTTAGGACTAAGACTAAAAGGACTTAATTTGTAGTTTCATGATGTTTTAGACTAAAGCTGAAGGAAAAACGGAACTGTGAAAGAAAAATATCCTGTTTTCAGAGAATACAAATAAACCCCAAGTAATTAATTTCTTTCACTCCCTCAGTTTACTACAGTGTCAAATAAATATGCCATTTTGCAAGAAAGCCATTCCTGGAGTACTTCTTAGACAAGTTCAAAGTAGATCGGTAAGGAACTGAAGAGTAAGTTTCTGTTTTGGTCATGAAAGAGATTATTATAATTTATCCACAGAAAGAAGCTAGCTGAACAGAGAGTTTTCTCTGGAACTGAGGAAGACAAGATTTTATGGCCTTTGGAAGTGGGAGGCAGGCTGCTCATGAGGACTACAAAGATGTAGTGAAGCTATGCAGGGAGGAAATTAGGAGGGCCAAAGCCCAGCTAGAAGTCAATCTGGCTACTGCTGTTAAAGAAAACAAAAATGTTTCTATAAATGCATTAACAACAAAAGGAGGACTAGGGAGAATCTTCATCTTTTATTGGATGCAAGGAGAAACGTAGTGACCAAGGACGAGGAAAAAGCTGAGCTACTTAATGCCAGGATGAGGAAAAAGCTGAGCTACTTAATGCCTTCTTTGCCTCTGTCTTCAGTAGAAGGACTAGTTGTTTCCTGTGTACCCAGCACCTTGTGCAGGAAGATAGTGATTGGAGCAGAATGAGACCATTGTCATTAAGTAGGAAGTGGTCATCAACCTGCTACATCACTCAGTCATACACAAGTCAGTGGGGCCAGATGGGTTATACCCAGGAGTACTGAGGGAGCTGGCAGAGGTGCTC
>NW_008611503.1:0-14015 GCF_000691845.1 Merops nubicus | reverse complement strand
TTTTTACACGGAACCAGGACACACAGCCATGGTGAAATACCTCTTGCTGTTCTGTTAGCATTGCTTCTTGGGACTGTGAAAAGACAGAAATAAATTAGTGAGATAATGAAGAACATGTGAGCTGGGATATCTAGGAGCCAAACCGCAGCAGAAGTAATGTACCATAGTTCTCTGTGATGCAGGAGACCTCCTTCGTACAGCCTTTTTTCTTTCTAGCAAGTCAGAAAATGAAGGTAAATAAATTACAGGGTTGGAATTTTTAAAGAAATGCAGTGGAGCCTAACGTGATGATATGCTCTCTACCTCACAAACATGGAAATACACTCTCTCTTCAGTAGGGATATCCTTATACATTACTCATAATCAGAGGGCCTCAGGAATATTGAAGGCCAAATGGTAGTAGAGACAATTTTAGTTAGCTTCTTTAATTATATCTCCAAGTGTCCTCCAAGAGCAAATCAAATTTATATATTAGGTTTATATAACCTGCAGTGAATAGAGTTGCACTTTAGGTCAGTATCATGCATTTTATAAGCTGCCTTTTTTAATTTTTTTTTTTTGTTGTTAAGACTGTGACTGGGGAAAAAAGGTGTAGTGAGAAAAGATGAAAATACATATAAAATACCATTTTTTTCTGCACATGTTCAACTGGAAGAAAACATATGACTGTCAAATAAGGTACAATTGATACAATTATTTTTCATGTGTCTCTGACTGAGTAGGATTTTGTGTATCTTATGTGATGTGTGAATAACTGCTTTACTGATTGCATGTGACTTTTATGCGCACACTCAGAGCTTCAGATTTATTTTTTAAAAAAGGGAAAAGGGAAAAAAAGAGAAAAATATTTATGTTAATACTGTGCTTTAACTCTGGAGAATTTAATTTTCCATCCTGATGGATACCTATACTTCTTAATTTGGAAAACTGAAATTAGAGAGGAGCAGAATTTTTTTTGGGGTAGTAGTTTGTTGTAGGAGATGGTACTGCAGCTGGTTGGAATACAGAATGATATTCTCAGCTTCCACAGAACTTTCTCCACTCCAAGAAAATATTATAATTCCCATAATATTATGGAGCCTGCGGTCTTTTTCTCCTACATATTCCACTGAAGGATGATTTGAAATGGGCTCCTGTTACCTACTTTTTTTTTTTTTTTTAATATGAAGGACTTTCATGAAACAAATAACTACATTCTACTTGCAAACAGTCAGGAGGCATAAGAGAGATTGTGTCACTCAGCCTTCTATACTGCTGAGAATAATGTGACTTTTGGAAAAACTGAATTATTTGAGAAACAGAGATTCTATCCACAGTCCTTGCAAGCAAGATAGTATAATAAAACTTGTATGTGCACAGTTCTTGATCTTTGGAGCCTCAGCAACACAGTTATAGACCTAGTGAAAGTGATGAGAATACAAGTCTGGTTACGAACTGTGCAAACTTCCATTCATTGGTGAATATAACAGATTTTGTATTTGCAGTTTGATTTCACAACAGACAGAATTGAAAGCTACTTGTTCAAACCCCTTTTGGTTTATGGCAAATCAACTTTGAAAAACAAAGACCCATTGGTGCAATTCCTATAAGTATGCTTCATTATTTATTAAACTGTGATTAAGGGTAAAAATTTCATTATATTTATTGGTTTTCAAAACAGAGCCAAAAGCCCATATCTCTTACCAATTAAGAAGAGAGAAGGGCTGCACATGACTTCTGGTTTCCAACAACTTATTGACAGAGTGACCCTTGTACCACTTGAGGCAGAAGTATTGCCACCTGAGAGAAAGTATTCTATGAACAACGTAACACCCTTCTCATTTATAAGATGATATTACTACTTTCACTTTCTGCTACTGCTCTGGTCCTTGCAAAGGTCTGCTTGTTCCATGATGCAACCTTTCATCCAAGTAACAACTAATGAGCCCTTCTTGATTGTCAGCCACCTACAGAATTTCATATCAACATATATGAGGTCCCAAACAAGCCTTTGTTTGTCCGACTATAAGTTGTATCCATCACATGGACTCTAATTTCTCCATAAAAAAAAAAGACAAATGAAAGTAAGTTTCTGCTCACTGTACAGCATGAACTCCTAGTACTTTTTTTCTACAATCTCCCAGTGACTTACTCATCTGACAGTGACACATAGATGTACCTCAGAAAGCCTACCTCCACCCCAAAGTCATCATCGCCGAAAGCTGCTATTACTTAGATAAATTATATTCATCAGCCTGCAACTGTGTCAACACACAGAGCTCAAACTGATCTCACTATCTCGTATTAACTCTCGTTACCAACTGTGTAGAGACATAATATATTCCTGTTTTGATTTTGTGGGCAGTATACCTTGTATACAGGTTGCCTGTTGCTCCACAGTCTTCATCTGTTTTTATTTTTAGTCTTTTAAATGAAGCTATTCTGAGGACATAGTCAAGATTTTCCCTTGAGTATCAACCAGCTTAGGCTGTGGCTTGGAGAACAGTTGTTTCAATCACTTCAGTAAGCTAATAGATACAAAGGCCTTGCAAAAAAAAAAAAAAAAAAAAAAAATATTTCTCCAGTCTTTTTGTTTCCTTTTATGCCAGTAAAAGAAGAAATGAAGAGTAAAAATAATTTCTCCAGTGCTGACACATTCACATTGTAATTCCTGATCACAGAATGTCAGTGCTTTGATTCATATACACAGAGAAGGTATTATTATTATTATATCTCTCATTTGAAAGGAGTCCTGCACACACGTTCTTGCAGTTGCCTCTCTAGGCAACAGATATGTCCCATGCACTCTGTACTTACCACAAAGCCATCTGATATGAACATTGAAACTGTATTTCTACTGTTGGCTAGTGATGACTGCTCTACTGAACTAAAATGGAACTAGAGTGGAAACCAGCTTTCAGGGCTTAGGACTGGTCTGGCTGATATCAAATGACAGATGCTCTGTGTTAACCTCCCTCCACTGTCCAAGAGGAAGAGAAAGAGAAAAAGGAAGAGAGACTTACAGATTGGAAGAGAAACTAGAAAAGCTTTAATGCAAAAAAAAAAAAAAAAAAAAAAAAAAAAAAAAAAAAAAAAAAAAAAAAGAGATATATACAAATATATACAAAAACAATATTGATCCCAACCCCCCTGATGGCAATATGTCACTGACACCACTGATGCTGTGGAGCAGGCACTGTGGCAATCCCAGAGTGGACTCAGTGGCAGATGGGAACCAGGTTCTGGAGCTGGTTTCTGGAACTGGATTCAGGAACACATGAATTGAGATCAAAGGCAGAATAGACAGGGTCCTTCTCAGGTGCTGGCCATTGAAGAAGAGAGCTTGACACTCACGATTACTCAGTTTTACAAAGAATATGAGGTATATGGGATGGAAACCCTCTCTGGTCAGTTTAGGGTCACCTGTCCTCTTTGCTTCTCCCTAGAGGTGCAGCCTTCTACTTTCTGCACCCTCAACATAGCACACAAGATTTAGCAGTCACCTTGGTCTGCATAGGAGTGATTGTAAGCAAGAGCCTTTCTCCATTTCAGTCCTTGGTAGGAACTCTAATCAGGCACTATTACTTCTAGTGGTAGACACTGTCTGCAAAAACATGCCATTAACTTCAGAAAGTGAAGTTATTTAGAAGAAACTGATCTGAAAAATCATTGAACCAAATTATTTCTAACTCAAATCAGGACAGCAAGACAAATGTAGTATTAGCAGAGATACACATTCTTTTAACTTCCAGCTAAACTATTTTTTAGTACAATTTTCTTTATTTTTAAATGCACAACTGCTGACTGATAAGGACTGTGCATAAGATTACTGCTAGGACTTATAGAAAATATGGCTTAATTGAGACAGGTCTAAAATTTTTACATTTAATTTCACATATTTTCCATACAGGGATTTCTTTAGGGCTAATCATTTTGTTTTGATGTTTATTCATCTTTCTTCTCTGTTTTTGCCATCTACTTAGAAAAATCTCTTTCTTTTGCAGACTGATTGTTTCCATTCCAATAAACACTTTCCCTTCCCCCCCCCCCCGTTTCTTCCTTATTCCCAGCCAAAAAAGACCTACTTGTTTACGACTGTAATTTTATTTGTCAAGAGCATCTGTGATTACATCATTACTAATGTCCATATAGTTCTGGGAATAGACTTTATGAGTTAAGTTTTGGCTGGAAGGCTACACAAACAGAAACTAAAACTGCTAGAAAAGTCTGGTATTTTTAAAAGTTAATTTTTTCTCAGAGGGTAATGGATCTAGAAAGCTAGAAGTTCATTGAAAAATCTGGAAAGTATTTTCTCCCATGTTCTACGTAGATCAAAACTGGATCTAAATGACATACAAAAAAAACCCAAAAAAAACCCAAAAAAAAAGCATACTATTGCCACAGTATGGGGTCAGGGCAGCCCCCAGAACTGTAACAGACGCTCTCTGTTAACCTCCTCTCCCCACCCCCGAAAGGGAATAAGGGAGGGAGTCTTATTGATAAGAAAAGAAAACAGCTTTAATACTACCACTAATATTAATAGTAATAATGATAATTAAAAAAAAAGACTATGTACAAATATATACAAAATTAGTACCAAACCCAACTCCCCCCTTATGGCAATATGTCACCATCACCCCCAGCTGGGGAGCAGCCCCGGGGAGAGGGTCCCAGGCTGGACTCAGTCACAGACAGCAACTGGGTACAGGAGCTGGATTCTGGAACTCAGTTCAGGAACACAGGACTCTGGATCAAAAGCAGGGTGGATGAAGTCCTCCTCGGGTGCTGGGCACTGCAGCAGGAGCAGCCAGCAGCCCAGCAGCAGCAGACGGAAGAGAGAGAGCGGAAAGGGTGACGGAAGGGCTTGCCTCTCCTGTCCCTCCAGCTTTACTGGCTATGCTGGCTGTGGGATGGAACACCCCACTGGTGAATCTTGGGGTCACTTATCCTGCCCGCCCCTCCTGCAGGTGCAGGGTACTCTCTGCCCCCCTCTGTGTGGGATCCAAGCTTAGCAGTGGCCTTGGTCTGCACACCAATCCCTGGCAGTAACTCTAAACATGGAGTGTTATCACTGCTAAAGCCAGACAGTTTGTGTAAATGCTGCTAACTCAGACAGAGCAGTTAATTAGAAGAACTTTAGCTAAAAAATAAAATCATTGAGCAGAACCATCTCTATTTATCCCAAACCAGGACAACTATACATACAAAAAAAACTCCCAACCAACCAACCAACCAAAAAAACCCTCGGAAAATCTTCCCAAGTGGAGATGCCTTCGTTTCACTGTATGTGAAACATGTTGACAAAACTTTATATTCTGTTTCATGTTTTTCTTAAAATCAAAGGCTTCGTGCAAGTAAGAACTGTCTTTGTTAATAGTCTAAGCAGCAGCTGCACCGTGAGACAAAAAATGCTGTTTGTAAGAGGAGGAATGTAAAAGAGCATTTATTTTCCCCTGGAAATAGTTTAAAATAATTTTGGTAGATCTCTTGCACTAATTTAAATTAGGGGAAAAGTTTCAACAGCTACAGTGACTGGCAATCTGTCCAAATAGCAGCTAGGAATAAAAATGCGTTGATCCTTTTCTGTTTGTATTTGTGAATGGTTTGGGAGAAGCACATGACGCTATCTCTCTGATCGACACAGAATATTCAATCAATTTTCATTGACATAAGCTTTGGAGGCAAATTCATACTGATAAATAATTATTTGTTCATGGAGTCCATTATTTCATCATTTTTTGGAGATGACTTGGTTTTTCTATGGTATTAATTTTAATAATTTAACTAAAAATAAAATAAAGAAAAACTTGTAAATAAGTGGTTTTATCTATCATGTCAAGATATCCAACAAACACGAAAAAAAGACATACACAATGAGTGTTTATATTGCTCTCTGAAGTGACTTACCACAAGGAATAAAATAGACAAATCAGCCACGTAGACTCTATATTCCATTCCTTCAATAAATCTTCTCGTTTATCTGTGGCACAGACTGAAGTCCATTACAAGTATAGGAAGTGGTACAAGCTCCCCCTTGCCAGTTTCCATGTAATTAGCAATACATTTCTGTCCCCATGACACACACAAGGTAGGGCATCACTACTGTTAAATGCACTGTAAAAAAACCCATGGGTGCTGGGTTGCTAAAAAAAGCCAAAAATGTATTTTGTAGTCATGATGTGAAAAAGAGAGCTTTCAGAATCACTGTTTGTTCCTTCACAGTTCAACATCATGTTGCTATGAAGTTCAGGGTTATCCTGACCCGTTGCAAACACAAACTGGATGATATTGCATCGCCAACAAGAACTACTGAAACCAGTTGGTATATTAGGGGGTTATGGTCTGAATATACTTCAGAGTGTTCAAAAAGCAGTAAATCATGGTTGCCTGAAAGCAATGAAAATTAGCTTGCTAGTGTTGGAATTGAATTAGAATACTGATAAAAACTGATAAGAACACTGGAGAGGAAAAAACAAGGAAGAGTATTTTTGTGGAAGAATTTATTGTGGAAATGTAATCTGCTTGTGAAAGCACAACATCTCTGTGGAAAAAAAAAATCCATGAGCTCTCTAAGAACTCTATGAGCTGAAAGATTCTTTAGTTTCCATCTAAAGAGGAAAAATAAAAGGTTCTTCTCAAGGTAAACCAAAATACTTGTGCAAATTGTGCATGACTGTAAAACTTGAATGATCCAATCTCCATTTTCATAACGTTTTATACTGTAAGCTCACTTGATGCTATGTTTATCTGGCTAAAATCACCATGACAGAATTAGCCTTACAACTAACAAACTATGTCAATCCAACAGAGCTTTGTGCTCCCAGTAAATAATTTATAGGGAAGCCTCTTCCCACTCAGCATCATCCTTTGATTCATTTAAGGCTCACAAGGCCAAAGGCAGGCCATGAGTGTTTCATGTTTAAAAGTATTTTCTAACTCATAGACTATACACAGTATAAATATGTTTGAACTTTTACATTGTAAGCATTTATTAAATCCTTAAAAAACATAGTTATGCCTTTAGGAAAATACCTGTTTCTCTAAATCTGACACAATCAAATGAAACTTGCTGCAGCACAGAAAGCCCTTGAGGTACACAAACTATAAACATCACTCTATGTGCAACTAGGAAACAATTTTTCAGTTGGTATCGAAGTTACCTAAAAGGACTTAGCCCATCACTAAAATAAATCAGATGCATGTTGATGTTATCTTTGCAGTACTAGAACTACAATATAAATAACAGAAAGGAATAAAAAACCTGTTTTGATGAGTAAATGGATATTGGGAGAGAAAAATTATATCAGTAATACATTTATATGATGCCATAGTATCACTTTGACAAAGTGACTTCTTCTGGAAGGACATTTTCAGATAAAGTATATGAATTAAGATGCCCCAAGGCATAGTTTTTCATTCTATGTGAAACAAAGAAAGCATTATATATCTAAAAGGAGTCTGTAGGGACAAACGGGCTCATGCTTAGTTAAGGGGAAAAGTGCCATAAGGAGGGAAGTTAGATACATGATCTTGATACCAGCAGGGAAGCTGGGCTGGTATCACTAGTAATAGAACTCCATCAAACTCAGCATGTAGTTCAGCCCTTGTCTGGAAATACCGAGTGACAGTGACAAAAAATTTTCCAAGGGTCATCTGCGGTATTATTCAAAGTCAGATGTAACCTTTTTTAACTTTCTGTGTCAAAGCTAAAGAAAGTGATGTAAAGAATGATAATCCCTTGAAAAAAACAAAACAAAACAAAACAAAACCAATCAAACCCCAAATAAAACAAAACAAGAAAAGATGATCAAAATCTCTCTACGTATGAGAACATTACCATAGTCTCAGTTATAGTTGACTGAGTAAAGGTAACCTAACCAAAAATTAGTCTAGGTGACATAGTTTACAGACTCTGTGCCCACACTTCAGGGAGATATCTCTTGAAAGTTACAGATTTTAGAAAAAAAGAAAACAAAACTTATTTAAAATTGGACCTCCTGCTGATAGATTCCATAATGATTCTGACTGAAAATGTTAGCTGCTACTACTCAAGTCCTACTCTGATTGTTGTCGAAAGTGACTGGTTTAAGATTGGGATGAAAAAGAGCAACAAAGCAAATAAGCAAAAGAAAATCTGAGCAATAATCCCATTTTAATTGGATGACTTCTTCATACTCAAAAGAAAATCCAGTGGGGCTATTGCAACCATTTCTGAAGAATTTTCATTCTTTTTTTTAGCACACTCTTTTGTGTTTCTACAAAGCAATTTCATCTGGAATCTTTTGGAGTTTATCTGGTCTTAAAATCAATTAATATTGCTTTTTCTCCTAATATTGCTCATGCTTTCTTTACTCTTTAAGTACTTTTCTGCCTCCATTCTGTTCTGTCTCTTCTCCATTCATGTTTAGGTTGAAGACTATAGACCCAAAATGGGTACCTTTGTATTTTCTTCACCAGAAACATTGTAGCATATACTAAAAGAATAATTTTTGACTCACATTTCTTCATTTCTCCAGAGATAAGTTTAGGTAGCTGCAGAGTAATTTAATAAGCCTGGAGTGCTTGAAATCAAGGATTTTTTCCAGTGTTCATTTTATAGTCGTAAACACTACTGTTTTTCACAAACTGGTTTTAAGAAGTAAAAGAATAACAGATGTCTTGCAGCCCTCACCACCAGCAGCTAATTTGGGTAGAAGAGTCAACACTGTAGAATCCCTTTGTGCCTATAATTATCTCATTCATGTGATTACTGGCATGGTCTGACCAACCTTACCAAAGTCAATCATAAAAGCTGGGCACAACCTAATGGAACTGCTAATGAAAAATCAGCCTTTGCTAATGTAACTTCTATCAGTCTCTAGAAATAACTCAAGGCTTATTGACTGTAAAAGCTGGGGAACATGAGCAGCCTCTGTGATGCTTGAGTTTGGCTGAATTGAAAAGTGACAGCTTTTTTTGGATTCTATATAGATATTGCTAGTAGGTCTTGATGGTTGTCAGAGGTGTGATTATGTAAATATATCTGAGTTAGGATGTAGGAAACTATATGGGCAGCTGAAATACTAGCATTAGACCCTGGGGTAAATACTTATGTTGCTGGACCCACTGTCTGCAATGACAGTGAAATGTCTGCAATACTAAAATAGTATTGGAATCTGACAGTCTAATGCCAGTTTAGACTGGTTTATATGAGCTATGAAGTTATACCTTTGCTGGCAATATAGTCTCCCGTGTCTTTTCCAGTCATGGAGAGGTTAGAAACACCTATGTGCTTGATCACCCCCTGTAAACATCTGTCTCACACAGGCAATTACATCCACAACTGTATAGTTGCCTTGAAACAGACAGGAGGTTGTGCTTCAAAGTTTCTTTTGGCAGGTGCTTTTTCAGTCAGTCTTATATACATCAACATTCTGTGATTGAGCTCAGTGCTCAGGGTTTTGAAGTAAACTCCTGTATGGCAAAACTTCACTGCATGCCAGTCTCACCATTCCTTCTGCTCTCCTTGGCAGGTGATTCACCTATAGTCAGTTGGGTATTGTAGAAAGGTAGTTCTGTCAGTTAAAAGGCTATCTGCCTGTACAATGCAGCTTTGGACCACTGTGTAAAGCCCTGTTCTACTGTAGAAGATGAGACATCCTCTTGGATTCCTGCTTCCCATGCAATGCCTGGCACCAGCAAAAGTGCAAAGTGCCTTTTGTGTGTGATCCCTCGTTGCTTCTGTTGTTCTTTCCTCCATTCCATAATTTGAAATGGTAGAGCAGGCACAAAGATTTCTCCATACCTTGTAAGTGGAAATGATTGTACTGCTTAGGGAAGGGTTGTGTAACTGTGGACTTTCCAAATCCCACTTTTAGATTACTTAAGTGTTTTATGCGAAAAAAAAGAGCTTGAGTTAAGTTTGAATTATTTTTGTGGGTTATCTTTTTTTTTTTTTTTTTCTCTTTCTAATCAGACCAGTTTAATCTATACTGTTCATGTTTTCTTTAATTCTTTTTTCTGTTCCCTGTTTCTTTTGCAGTTATGCTCTTCTTTCATGTGTTTACTGACAAGGACTTGAAATGGAAGGGGCCAAATTGTGAAAATAAAATATTTCTGGGGGTGAAAGTTCCCTCAGTATAACTGAGTCTATGCTATGTCTCTTGTTTGCTTCCACAGCAGTTGAAGTCAAAAGGGACAAAGATAAAGCCTTTATAGAACAATGAGAAAGTAGAAGTAATTTGGGCTTTCTGGAGAGAAAGAAGAAACAGAATAGCCTTTTCTCTGGAACACAGAATGACTGACTTAATTCCTACACCTTTTCATTTTGAGAGTTTGTCAGGAAAGTAAACAGAACAGACAGCCAAAACATGAAATAATAGATGGAGCCTTTTCACCAGGTAACCACTCAGTGATTAGGCTAACTGCACTGTTTCGTGGCATTGGTTTTATCAACTAACTTTGCAAAACAGAAGAAAAATGTCAGATAATAAATTACTTTCTTTATTCATTTTGTGCAAGTGTTTTGATATTTTTCTCTGGAGATCAGTCCTGATATCCTAGGAAATAATCCTGTGGAAGGATTTTTTGGTAGAACCAGATGCTAACAAAAGAGTTTCAAAAAGGGCATTAAGGAAAATTAGAAGCCTGAACTGTGCTGAGCTATGATTTCATGCTTGAAACTATGAAGTGTTTTCTACAGCTGGCACTTGGCTCTCAGCTGACCAAATCACTACTGAAATGTGAGTTGGAACATTGCTGAATAGCACTGGGAAAGCTGAATTGTAACTATACAGCTCCTATACTGTGTTGCTAGGTCTACAGGGACATGCAGTGGTGCACAGTGGACACAATGTATGACGAGGTACTGAAATTTGCTTTGGGCAATAGTATAGTGGTATGGCCACACTGATAGAAAGATGAAATGGTCTTTGAGCAAAACTGGCAACACTATTGGATACAGTGTAACTGTGAACATAATTAAAATGTTTTACAATGCCAGCTAGTATCAGTATAGACTAAGTTTATAGTGAATTACAGCATGCATTTAATCCCAGTCTATGTAGATAGAGTGATACACATAAAAGGCAGTTTTGACACTTGTACCTGTTCAATATCAGTGTTCATATGGGGAACAGTGATACACTAGCAACATGCATGCAACTATTCAACAACATGCAGCTTGTCTGGTGTGTCACTTACAGACAGGAGCTCCCTTTCAAAATCTTACAATCTTATTAAAAGGCAAATTTTAAGAGAGTGATGCATGCCTGAGGGGGAAATGGAAGAGAGAAAAGGGATCCTTTATTTGGCCATACACACAGCTGTTTGTGTGCCATCATAATTCAGAGGCTGCTACTGTCAAGAACAAATAAATAAATATGTATGCACATCTGCCTAGGTGTTTTCGTTGCAGCATTCTTAATGTCCCATCAGTGCAAACTTAAAATTAGTAAAAACATATTTCTTTCCCTCTCCATTTCATAGTTTTAAAATCTCCATGTAGGCGACCTCAGCACTTCCTCTTACACTATGCTGTTTTCCAGAAAAATTATTAAAACAACATGATGTTAAACCAAGAACAATAATCACTGTTATTCCTGGAGCACTAATAACAGAGTTTATTGTCCTTGTGTTGACATTGTTTCTCTGTTACTGTTCTGACTTAATGCATTGTGCTTTTGCTTTTCCCACCCCAGTGTGCTTTCAGTGCATGTTTAGTTACTAACCCTTTAACGGCCAGAAGCTTTGATTTGTTGTTGCAAAATCTAATGCAATGTAAAATGAGGTAAAGCACAAACCCTTTTTAGATCCCAGTGATAAAGAGGTCTTCAGAAGGTGCCTCACACTGTGCAAACAGTGGACAGATGGAAATTTGATGTAATGAGAGTTACTCCAGGGAAGAGTCTGTCAAAAATGGGAAGAAGAAGGAAATACATTTGAGAGTGGGAAGTTTCCAGACTGCACATTGTGCTTTATATGGATAAATAGGTGAAAGTAGGACTGTCCTAGTCTAGAGAAGAAGTTTGTAGAAACCTGTGGTGCAAGAAAAAATTGTTCTTAGATGTGGTACACAGAAGAAAGGGATGCTAGAACAATAGGTAATTTTCTTTTTGTCAGCCTCTCTAATGAGCATGAGAATAACAATCCAATCACACTTATAGAACAATAAATGAATTCTTTCCAGAAAAACAAAGCAAAGCAAAACAAAACAGTCTTCCTTTTCTTAAAGGCAGGATGTGTCAAACACCCTTATCTTGAAGTTAAGAGAAATCTCTGCAGATAGAAAGTATTTATTGTTCCCAGCACTGCTACCTTGAAGGTACTGGGAGCATGGATCAGATCTTGTTACTGCCCCTTTTCTCATCCCCTAATTTCAGTTGATGCATGGCACTGAACCCCTTTCTATCCCTTTTTATTTTTATCCCCTTTTCCTTGCATAACCTCTTCTACCTTAACTGTTCAGACAGTATGGCTTCTAGAGCAGAAAATTTCACAGTATATTATTACTGCATGTGGCATGAGGCCTTTTGGCATGCCTTTAATAAATAGGCTCCAGTAGACTAGTTACTGTATATTTATGTAAAATACTTTTAAAACATAGGATTAAGGTACTTCAAAATACCTGCATCAGTTCAGATCCAAAACACCAAAGGTTGCATTATTCCATATTTCTTGTTTATTTGCTTTTACGACTACTCCTTTGCTTTGTTTCTTGGCAGCTATGTAAAAATCTACCATTTTTAGCTCCTTGTATTTTTATGGATCAAAACTTATGGCTCAGGTTCATACAGTCTCACATAGAGCTGAGAAATGCTTATTTTTTTTCATATTCTTAAAACTGTTGACTTTTCATACCATTTAGAGATTAGCTTTGTTGGAGGGATGGGGTTATAGATTGAAGGCTGTTGGTGCCTATGTACTGTTTTGGGTAGAAACATCAGATTAATTTAGAAGTATATGATCAGGTTGTCCTCTAGTGGCTGCCCAAGAGAAGATCTAACCATAAATTTCACAACAGATGTTGCTGCAATGGAAATTAGTGTATGTCTGCAAGGATTTGATAACAAGATTTCAGGATTATCAGTTCTAGTGGCAGACCCTACAAGCCTTTTTCTTATGTCTTCCTGAGGTGTGCCTTGCAATAACATGCTAAATTATGCTTCTGCAGGGTCTTTAAAGATTGAAAAAACAATTCTAGACCTCAGGACTGGTGTTTTGTTTGTTTGTTTGTTTGTTTTTCAGAGATGAAACAACCCTCTTCTGATATTCTGTTTTCCTATTATACTTCTACCCTCTCTGTCTCTAGTTTCACAGTGCTTTGACTTCAGTACAAGTGTGTCTTCTTGGGAGAGAACAAGTGTAGTGGGAAATGGGAGACAGTTTCTCCCTCTAATTCCACAAAAGAGCATTTTGTCCTCCTTCCTGAAGCCCCACCAGCTGTGGTGCAGATACCCTCTCTATAGTACTGAATGCGGGTCTTGTATCCACTGAAAAGCTGTCTGGCAGGGCTTCTGACCGTTCTACGGACCTGAGAGAGGTTTTAGAGTCTGAAATTTACTGGGAACAATGAGTTTTCTGAACAGACTAACATTGGTATTCAGACCACTGTAATAATTCGTATTAATTTATGTATTTTTTTACTCTTTTTTACTCTTTTACTCTGTTAAAGTGGAAGCTCCACATACAAGACAAATAGAAATAGGAAAAAAAAAAAAAAACCTACACGTTTCTGAAAATAAAATATTTCTTCATAAGAGCATGTTCAAATTACACCCACAGGATAGAGATTTCTGAAAACAACGGGGAAATCTTTCTCAGTGGGAGCTTATGAAGCATCCACTGGGCAGTTGGTAATGCCTGGCATCAGAAGAATGGAAGCTGAATCAAGCATCAAGCAGGCTATAAGGCCTAAATTTTCTAGATTGTTCCAGTCTGATTTCTAGATCGTTCCAGTCTGATAATCTACTTGTTATTCAAGACACAGTTAAGACTTCTTATTGTAAAACAAATCTAGCAATGAAATTATTATTTATATTAGTATTATTTATAATATT
>NW_008611502.1:7630-15194 GCF_000691845.1 Merops nubicus | reverse complement strand
GCTGTGGCATCCCTGTCAGCAGGATGAGTGCACAGGGTCGGGCAGCTTCCCCAAGGAACGGGAGGATGAGGGGAATGATGCCACCAACTTTGTGGTGGGACTTGTGGCGATGCTCTTGGGTGTGATTTGGCACAGCCTGGGCCGGGCTGGTGCCCGAGGGTGGGATCCTCTGCTCTGCTCCTCATGGGAGCTCAGGCAAGGGCCAGGTGCTCAGTTTGGGGCTTGGCATCCAATTTTATTGGTGCTGGCTCAAATTTAGGGCTGCTCATCGAAAAGGTGCCAAAGCACATGCCCGGTGGAGCCACCAACACCCCCTCCGTGCCCAGGGGATTTTTTGGAGCCCCCACGCCCCTTAAAACCCCAGAAACGCCGTTTCCCTCTGCAAAAACCACCACCCTGGAGCCGTGCAAGGGAGAGAAAGGCAGCGAGATCCTCGGCAGCATCTCCTCGGAGCCCCAGCCGAGCCGGGAAGATGCTTTTGGGTTCTTTCCAGCTTCCGCCCGGGAGCCCCCGAGCCCGGCGGGGAGCCTGAAGATCTCCCGAAAAGGGAATGCAGAGGCAGAGGAGGAAAACCCTCTCCCTGCCCTCCCCTGGTGCCACAGACAACCGGTGTCTGAGCGATTAGTCACCGCTAGCGCCGAGGCTTCCCTCCTCCACAGCAGAGCCGGTCCCCCCCTCCCCGGGCGAGCCAGCGGAATGCTTAATTGGAGTTCCTCACACCTCCCCGGGTGGAGCCTTAAACGAAGCGATCACAGCGCTGGAGTCAGACCCTGGGAGCTGCGGGTTGCTATGGAGTTTCTGGGTTTAAAAAGAAAAAGGGGGAAAAAAAAAAAGGGGTGGGGGATTTAAAAATAATATGTTTTTAGCTGTCTAAGGAGAGATCGTAACGTCAACGCTGCGCCGACGGGAAGGGGGTTGGGGGGTTCTGCGCCTCCCTGGGGATGCTCGGCCCCCAAAAAGGTGTTTTCTGCCCCAGGAAGCTGGCAGCAGAGCTGAAAGGGGTTTGGCAGTGGTTAAAAAAAACTCCGTGAGGCTCCCGCCGCCCGTGGATGGGGAGAGTGGAGGGAAACTCATCCCGGCAGCCTGGGTATGGGAAGGGGGGATAGGGAAGCTCATCCTGGCATCCCTTGTGGCATAGGGATAGGGAAATTCATCCTGGCATCCCATGTGGCATAGGGATAGGGATGCTTATCCTGGCATCCTCTGTATGGGAAGGGGGTAGGGAAGCTCATCCTGGCATCCCGTGTGGCATAGGGATAGGGAAACTCGTCCTGGCATCCCCTGTGGGACAGGGATAGGGAAGCTCATCCTGGCATCCCGTGTGGGACAGGGGTAGGGAGGCTCACCCTGGCATCCCTTGTGGCATAGGGATAGGGATGCTTATCCTGGCATCCCATGTGGGACAGGGGTAGGGAAACTCATCCCAGCATCCCATGTATAGGATGGGGGTAGGGAAGCTTATCCTAGCATCCCATGTGGAATAAGGGTAGGGAAGTTCATCCCAGCATCCTGTGTATGGGAAGGGGGTAGGGAAGCTCATCCCACGTGTGGAATGGGGTAAGGAAGCTCATCCCATGGATGGGAAGGAGGTAGAGAAGCTCATCCCAGCATCCCATGTATGGGAAGGGGGTAGGGAAGCTCATCCCACGTGTGGAATGGGATAGGGAAGCTCATCCCATGGATGGGAAGGAGGTAGAGAAGCTCATCCCAGCATCCCATGTATGGGAAGGGGGTAGGGAAGCTCATGCCATGGATGGGATGGGGTAGGGAAGCTCATCCCAGGATTCTGTAGGGGAAGGAGGTAGGGAAACTCATCCCACGTATGGGACAGGGGGTAGGGAAGCTCATCCCAGCATCTCATGTGTGGGGAGGGAGTAGGAATTCTCATCCCAGCATCCTGGGCATGGGAAGGGGCTCGGGAAGCTCAGCATGGCAGGGAGCATCCACGTGCCTTTTGCTCCCCAAGTCCTTTTGGAGCCCTCTCTGATGCATGGGGAAAGCCACCAGTGAACGTGTCCTTGGCTGGGACTTTGACCAGAGGATTTATTTTCCTTTCAGAATTTTAGAGGGAGGATTTTAAGCTGATTAAAAGCAGATTCTCACCCCGGTGAGGTCTGGTTTGGTCAGCTGGGTGCAACACTAGGACCCCCCCATCGATGGGGATGCCCACGTCCCCCCCAGTTGAGCAGCACCCCATCACCTCCAGCTTCATCTTCCTCTAAAAGATGCTCGGGCTTGACTTTTAGACATCTTAAAACGTTGGGAGTGGGTACCAGGAGCTGAGCCCCCAACTCTGGAGGAGCTGGGAGGTTTGACATCACTCAAGAGAGGGAAATTATGGCTTCGTTCCCGTCAGGAACAACTTCTCTTCCCCAAAACAGAGGGACTGAGCAGGAGGAAAACAGGATATCATTTGTGGTTTCACCAAAAAAAAGTCGTTTTTTGGGCTTTTTTCTTTCTTGTCGCTTTGGGTTCTATTTAAAATTTGGGTATTCTGAGACAGAAAGTTATTTCAAAAGGGCAAAAATGCGTCAAGTTCTAGAAAAAAAGAAAAAAATCAGCTCCATGGTGCCTTCGAAACACTTTTTTTTTGGATACACAATTCTCTCCCAAGTCCCCCCGGCTGGGTTCTGTGGCTGGCACAGGATCCAGCCCCATCCTGCTCCATCCTCCCCTCCCTCCGAGGAGCAGCCTGGCTACCAAAATACCAATTTTTTCCCCCCCTAATCTCTCCACTAACCCCCCCCTGGGGGGGATTTGCCACCCTCTGCTGCCTCCAGCCCGACCCCAACCACCCCCACGTGGGCAGGGAGGATCGTTGAAGCCCCATCGATCCCTCCTGCCCCAGCAAAAAAGGCCCTTTATCAATAAAACATCAACTCTCGTGGGACGCCGCCGGCGGGCTTAAAAAGATCATCCTGGCACGAGGGCTTCTGGTCCTCCACGATTAATTAGTGCCATGTAAACGAGGCGACTGGTAAATGGGAGAGCAATTAAATCGGCGGCGCCCGCGTCCCTTCGACCCCGCTCCCGAGGCGTCGATCTCGGGTGGGCAGAGCCCCCATCGTGTCCCTTGTCCCTTTTCCCTTGGATTTGGAGGGGGGAATTAAATAAAAGGGTGTTGATTTTCCCAGCTGGGATCAGTTTTTGGATCTCTGGGCAGAGGATCTTGCTCTGCCCTGGGTTTATTCGGCGCCGTTTGGGAACGAGGGATGGAAGGAGGTAGGAGAGTGAGGAAAACCCTCCGCTGGCTTCCCTTGATGAACTGAGCTAATTTCTCTCTTAATGGTTAGCTGAATGTGAGGCTTTCCTCCTGCACAGCAAACCCTCTCCCACACACAGACAAATAGGCTGAATATTTAATTGGAATTCCTCACACCTACAGGGTAAAGCCTTGTCAGTAGAAATAGAGCCCATCGCCAGCTGGCATCCCCGCACGCCACCCACCTTAGCTCTTAAAAAGAAATCCCTCCCCATCCTCCTCCCTTCGGCACACACCCACGGACCCCCCCCCTCCCTTTCCCCTCCCCTCTCAGCCTCGGGAGGATGCTGCCCCTCCCCGTGCTGCCCTCTGCACCCCTGGGTGCCCCTTTTGGGCGTGGGGAGGGTGCCCGGGTAGAGCCTGTGCCAGGGGACCTCACTGGGCCAGGCTGGGTGGAGCTGCTGGAGTGAGAACCCCCACCCCAAAAAGGGACAGTGGGGACCTCTCTGTGGTCCCAGGATGTGGAGAGCAGCAGAGGGCACTGCCAGTCTGTCTGCCCACACCTTGCCCTGACGGTGCCCAGGTGATGAAACCCTGGGTGAAGCCTTACCCAGGGCTCCCTGCCTGGCAGGGGGGTGGCCAAGCCCTCTTATTTGCAAGCCCTGTTGGCCACCTCCAAGTGGAAAGGCCACTGTTGTCCACTCCTAAAAATCCTTCTCCCTCCTTCCCCTGGCCAGCGTGAGAGGTACCCACTGGCATCAAGTGCTGCCACGGAGCTGGTGGGCATGCAGGAGCTGAAATCCTCCCATCGTGGGCAGGAGATGAGCTGGAGGCACTGACAGCCTGGCCCAGAGTTGTCCCCCAGGTCACCTTCCCCAGGGGTGGCTGCTGCAGGACCCCCTGTTTGCACCAGCCAAAGCCTGGGGAGCACCCCGGGGGGTGAAGAACCTTCCAAAGACCCCCCCCCGACTCCATCCCCTGCAGGGACCTCTCTCCATCTGTGGTTTTCTTCTCCTTTTCTTGTCTTTTTTTTTTCCCCTAAAGTTTCCTCGTGTCTTTGTCTTAACGAGCCAGGTTAAATATTCCATCATCAGGGTAATAATACACCTGGACTCCTCCGTGAGATATCTGCCTTTTGTACTGCGACAGGACATTAATAGTAATTATTCTGCTTTGTAATTGGAGCTTTAAATACTAATTCAAACAGCCAGAGGAAAACCAATTAGTGCTAATTTATCTCTATGTGTTTTGGAGAGCCTGTGTCTGTCATACTGTGAAGAAATAGGTTGGTAATTAGTACAGTTGGGTGGTAGATAGAAGTAATTATCAGATTCTTTCATGTTCTTTAAAGGAGGGGGAAAAAAAAAAAATATCTAAAGGCTGGATGAGTCTTCTTTTCTGAGGAAGTTTGCACCTCGAAGGATGGCAACGGGTCCCAGGCAGCTGCTCCAGGTTCTCCTGCTCTCCATGAAGCTCCTGGATGTGTCCTGTGGGCACCTGGAGCCATAGGAGCAACAGCTGATCCTGGGGTCAGGACCCTTTGGCCATGGGCAGAGCCTCCAAGACCTCGTGCCCTGGGTTGAGCTGGTGGGGTGTCCTCAGAGGTGAGGAGTGGGAGAACACCAGGGATGAGGGTGTTGATGGGCAGGAGGAGCTGCTGCCCGTGTCCTGGTATCACCTTGGGTCGTGGAGACATGGAGGCTGGAGCTGTGCCCTGCTTCTCTGGGCCAGACCCCATGTCTTTGGATCCCACTCTCTGCTTTGGAGCCATATCTTATGGCTCAAGGTTGGAGGGAGGTGAGGGTTGGTCTCTTCTCCCAAGGAACCAGTGACAGGACAACAGGCAATGGGCTGAAGTTGCTCCAGGGGAGGTTTCTGTTGGATGTTAGGAGGAATTTGTGCCATGACAGAGTGGTGAGGCATTGACCCTGGCTGCCCAGGGAGGTGCTGGAGTCCCCAGCCCTGGAGGGCTTCAAAAACCATGTGGACGTGGCCCTTGGGGACATGTTTTAGTAGTCATGGGAGCGTTGGGTTGATGGTTGGACTGGATGATCTTACTGGTCTTTCCCAACCTTAATGGTTCTCCAGTTAGATGAGTTCAAGCCATGTTTGAGTCACACCTTGTGTGCTGGCCCCAGACCTGCTGCATTGGAGCCAAATCCAACGTGTTGGAACCAGAACCTGTGTGTTCAAACCCTACCCTGCACGTATGAACCCTGCCCTGTGCTTCTGAGCCATACCTCCTGCACTGGACCCTGATCCTATGGCTTGGAGCCAAACCCTACGTGTATGAGCCATGCTTTGTGTGTTTGAGCCCATGGATTTGAACCAAAACCTCTACATTTGAGCCCAAACCTCTACATTTGAACCCTACCCTATGTATTTGAGCTGTACCCCATCCGTTTGAGCTGTACCCTGTGCATTAGAGCCACACCTGCTGTGTTGGAGCCCAAACTTATGCATTCAAATCATAGAATCATAGAATCCTTTAGGTTGGAAGAGTCCTCCAAGATCATCAAGTCCAACCATCAAGCCAACACTACCAAGTCCTCTGCAAAAACAGAATCAGAATCTACAGATTTGAGCCATACCCCAAGTTTGTGGAGCCCACCCTGTGTGTTTGAGCCATACCTTGGGCTTTTGAGCCATGTGTTTGAGGCTTGTCCTACGTGTCTGAGCCATACCTTGGGCTTTTGAGCCATGTGTTTGAGGCATGTCAACGTGTCTGAGCCATACCTTGGGCTTTTGAACCATGTGTTTGAGGCATGTCAACATGTCTGAGCCATACCTTGGGCTTTTGAGCCAGATCCTCTGCATTTAGGGGGTCATCTGTGGTGGCCAAGCTGTCCCCATCATCCCCATCCCCACTGGGCTCTCTCCTCACTGCCCAGGAGGAAGCAGCAGGTTCCTCAAGGATGCTGGGCCTGGCCACACTGATTTATTTTTTCCCCTCTTATTGGATAAGAGGATCTCAAGTTTTTCTGTGCAGGGAGGATTTGGTTTGTGGTGACTTTGGCCTCTCCCCCCCAGCCCCACGTTGTGCTCTTAAAAAACCAAATAATGCATGGAGTAGTTCATCCTGTCGGGCTGCAGGGCCCAGGCAGACCAGGAGAGCAGCAGGATCTGCAGGAATTCATTCATGGCCCATTCTGTATTTTCCTTTTCTCTTTCAAAACCCACTGGAGTTACCTTGGTAATAATAAAGTGCAGGAATCCAGGAGGGAGGCAACAGATTCTTATTTGGATTCAACGGATTTTTTCCTTCACTCTTTTTATTTCCTGCCAGTTTAAAATTTTTATTTAGGGGTGGGGAAAAAAAATTATAAGTTAATGATGAAAAAAAAAACCCTCACTTTTTTCCTTTAATTTAAGGGAGGGGAGAAAATGCCATTGGAAGTCTTCTGTGCAAAGAGATGCTGGGGGGGCACAATATCTCAAAGAAAATATAATACACCCAGGTTAAAACTAATGATTGCCATGTAATTAGATGTGAACCATTGTGCTATAAATGTGTATTCTTCAGCGTGCTGTGATTTTACTGTAAAAGAGAGAGAGAGAGAGAGAGGGAGAGAGGGAGAGTGAGCGCGAGGGAGAGCGCACAAGAGAAAGAAAGACAGAAAAACACAGAACCCAGCAACATACTATAAAAAGCACTCTGTTGACTTTTCTGCTGTTTAGTATTCCTTGCCCGTACTCCCCCGGGAGTATGTAATTAGTGCTTTATGAAGAGTGCATTTAAAGCAGTTTAATATTCACCTCATTCAGTCTGAAACAATGTGATCACTGCTTAGACAAATCACTGCTCCTTACTGACATCCTCTGTCAGTACATTACCTCTGAAAAGACCTTTCAAGAGGCTTGGATGTTAATTAGTTGTCTATCATGTATAAACAGAGCAGTGAGCAGAAGGGCTGCACCAGGCCAAAGGCACAGAGGGAAATACTGGAGAGACTTTTTTTTTCTTTCTTTTTCTTTTTTTTTTTTCCCCCCCAATACTTTCCCTCCCCCCTTTAAGGAATATTCCTGCCTTGCTCGGCCCCCTCTCCCCAGTTTGCTGGCATTTCGTGGAGTTTGGCAAGGCCTGGAGTGGAGTCTGGGTTTCCCTGGTGCTGGGTGTCCTCCCAGGGATGCTGAGCCAGCCCAGCCCTGGGGTTCTCCACTGCTCCAGCTCTGGAGGTGAACAGCTGCTAGAGCCCAAATGGCACAGGGAGCATCCTCCACCCCAGCCAGGCACCTCCTGAGCTGCCCCCTGAAGTGTGAGCATCCCAGGCAACAGCCCAGTGCTACACCCCAGCCCTGCATCCCAGCCAACATCCCTGCCTCCATCCCAGCCAACATCCCAACCCTGCATCCCACGCAACA
>NW_008611502.1:6837-7379 GCF_000691845.1 Merops nubicus | reverse complement strand
CAACAGCCCAGTGCTACATCCCAACCCTATATCCCAGCTATCCTCCCTGCCTCCTTCCCAGCCATGTATCCCAGCCAGTATCCCAATGCTACATCCCAACCCTGCATTCCAGCCCTGCATCCCAACCCCACATCCCAATGCTACATCCCAGCCAACATCCCTGCCTGCATCCCAGCCCTGCATCCCAGCCAGGATCCCAATGATACACCCCTGCATCCCAGCTAACAGCCCAGTGCTACATCCCAACCCTGCATCCCAGCTATCCTCCCTGCCTGCATCCCAGCCATGTATCCCAGCCAGTATCCCAATGCTACATCCCAACCCTGCATTCCAGCCCTGCATCCCAACCCCACATCCCAATGCTACATCCCAGCCCTGCATCCCAGCCAACATCCCAACCCTGCATCCCAGTGCTGCATCCCAGCTAACATCCCAACCCTCCATCCCAGCCAACAGCCCAACCCTGAATCCCAGATATCATCCCTGCCTCCATCCCAACCCTGCATCCCAGCCAACATCCCAACCCTGCATCCCACTCCTGC
>NW_008611502.1:471-6797 GCF_000691845.1 Merops nubicus | reverse complement strand
ACCCCACCCCTGCATCCCAGTCCTGCATCCCGACCCTGCACCCCAAACCCACATCCCTGTGCTACATCCCAGCCCTGCATCCCAGCCAATATTCCAGCATGCATCCCAACCTTGCATCCCTGTGCTACATCCCAGCCCCTCATCCCAGCCCTGCATCCCTGTGATACATCCTGGCCCTCATCCCAACCCTGCAGCCCTGCCCTTTATCCCTGTGCTACTTCCCAACCCTAGAAACCTGTGCTACATCCCAACCTTGCATCCCTGTGCTACATCCCAGCCCCTCATCCCAGCCCTGCATCCCTGTGATACATCCTGGCCCTCATCCCAATCCTAGATTCCTGTGCTACATCCCAACCTTGCATCCCTGTGCTACATCCCAGCCCCTCATCCCAGCCCTGCATCCCTGTGCTACATCCCTGCCCTGCATCCCAGTCCTGTATCCCATCCCACATCCCCCAGGCAGCCCCCAGGCACCCGAATTCCCTTTGGCCGCTGAGCCCTGTGCTTCCACCCTTCCTCAAACCCAGAACCACCCCAGCTTAACAAGCTGGATGGGGTGGGGGGCCCCCAAATCTCTCCTGGCAGCACCTCCCCGTGGTGTAGGGATATTCCCACTGGGACACGGGCACGGTGATGCTGCAGGGCTGGGACCAGGCACCTGCCAGCACGGGAAGGTGCTTTAACCCCAGCTCTGACACCAGTTCAGTGACTGAAGATGCTGAACTAGCGCTTCTGCACCTATAAAATGTGGTTCCTGACACCCACCCACTTTTCTAACAGGCTTGGAAATGAATGGATGGAAAATACTATGGGAAAGGGAAGTTGCTGTTTGCAACGGTGGCTTCACCCGCTGCAAAGCCCATTGGCCTCATGCTGTGCTCCCTTTGTCGGTGCTGATCCCTGGAAGGGACGTGCCAGCACCAGCACAGGGGCACAAGGCACGAGGGAGTGCAGGGACACCCAGCTTAGACCCCTTATTGCCCCCCAAAGTGGCACTTGAGCCATCCTTTTCCCATTTTCCACCCTGGAACTCCTGGCAGATGCCTGCGGCCACCCCACCTCCCCCTGCCTGCCCCTGGCTTGATCTTCTTGGGGAAATCCAGCAGACCTGGGGGTCCTGCAGGATGCCAGCCCCACACCCCCCTCCCCTGGGGCACCTCATCCCCTGGTGCATCCCTGGATCCCCCCAGGTCCCCTCGCTGGGTGCACCCTGGGAGCTGGTCCCTGCTCTGGTCGTGGCTCCCCAAGCCCAGCATCCATCCCGGGGCTGGAGGACTGGGATCCAGGGGAATCCTATTATCAACCCCCCCATCTGGCAGCTGCCATTTGCTGCCCCAGGAGTCCCCCAGCCAAATCCAGCAAATCCAACACTTCCCGGGGAGGTGTTAAGGGGGCAGACCAGGGCCAGCTCTGTCCTGTCCCTTTGCCAGCAGTGGACCCAGACTCGCTCACTCTGCTGCTCAACAGCCAAGGCTTGAAACCATTGGTGGGTTTGGGGGGAGAACCCCCCGTGCCTGGAGAGCCTGTGCCTGGGCTCTCCACACAGGCATCCCCACCATTCCCACGGGCCACCTTCCTTGAGCCTCGCTGGCCACCACACAGCCTCTCCACACCCTCCAGCTCGGGGTTTTTCCCCCTTTCTCTCCCTTTTCCACCAATTTGTTTCCCCGGCTCTCTTAGTCACGAAGGTGAGGCACTGACAGAGACACAGACATCAAAAACAAGAGGTGATGAAACACCAGGAATAATTAAGTTGCACTAAATCACCGGGCTCTGGTGGCACGCTGCCAACGTGCTGAGGAAACTGGAGCACGAAGGAGCTGAGTTATTATTAATAATCACCAGCGCCCTCCTGAACAACAACCTATTTTGCACCTCTCTGCACCAAAGGAGTGGGAAGGGAGCAGTTGGCTGTAGGGATCCCCACGGGGAGAGGTCAGAAGAAGGGATAAGAGCCCCAGGTCCCCTTGGCTCTGCTGGTGCATGGCACTGATGTCATCATAGAGCTGTAGTTGGGTTTGGGTGGGAAGGGACCTGTCAAGGTCCATCTCATCCAACCCCCCTGCAGGGAGCAGGGACAGCCCCAGCTAGAGCAGGGTGCTCAGAGCTTGGTCCAACCTCCCCTGGGATGGTTCCAGGGATGGGGCAGCGACCACCTCTCTGGGCAACCTGCAACAGGGGCTCCCCACCCTCAGCATCCAAAATTTCTTCCTTCTCTCTAGCCAAAACCTCCCTTTTTTAGTTTCAAACCATCTCCCCTTGTCCTGTCCCAAGAGACTCTGCTGAATATCTGTCCCCAGCTTTCTTCTAGACCCCCCTGAAGTTCTTGAAGGCCCCCAGCAGGTCTCCCCAGCTGGAGCCTTCTCCTCTCAGCTGCCCCAGCCCAACTCTCTCCTGCTGGGCTCCCAGCAGAGGGGTTCCCCCCTCGGGGCATTGCTGGGGCTCCTCTGGCCCCGCTCCAGCAGGTCCCTGGCTCTGCTGTGCTGAGGCCTCCAGAGCTGCCCCAGCACTGCAGGGGGGGGTCTCCCCAGCACCCATCGCTGGTGGAGGTGCTGGTGGAAGGGATGCTCCACCTCCCCCAAGCCCTTCTGAGTACCACTGTGCCTTTTGGGGAGCAAAAAGAGACTTTAGTGCAGAGATTTCTTCTCCAGCAAACGCTGACCCAACGGCTGTACGGCAGGGCAAGGCTCGTGGTAGCCTTTGCTCACACTCAGCTCCATCCTGGGCAGCTCTCTGCAGGTTTTGGGCTGGATTTTGGCTGCCACAGGCACAGCCTGAGCCCCAGCTCCTACCCCTGTTCCCCCCAGCACACGTTTCATCAGGGGAACTGTCCCAGCTTGGGCCAAATCCTCCCTGCCGGGGTAAACCCAACGGTGTCGAAATTCCACCGAGCTGTAAATCTAATGTGTTTGTAAAACCTTTAAGCCTCCGTCTGTAACATGCAGGTAACCCTTTAATTCCCTAAATCCCAGCAAAATCCTTCTCTCCTTTGCATCATACCCCCACGAATTCGACTCTTTGCACCCCAGGACTTGTCTCCAGCACCAAGTGTCAGCTGCTGGCTGCAGCATCCACACTTTTTGGATGCAATTTGGATGCTCCCACTGGAAAAGTCCCTTAAAATAGCCGTGCCCCAGGTCCTGGCACTTTCCTGATGATGAAATGAGGGATGGAATGATCTCTTTGCCACAGGACAATCAGCAGGTCCCAGCGTGCAGGGAGAGGGGGAGGCAGAGCCGGAGCCCCCCAGCTCCAGACCATCCCCTGCTCCCTCTAAACCACCCCAAAAAAAACATTTCCAAGAGATGTGTCAGGTGGGAACCAACCCGTTGCCCGCTCCTGCTCCTGCTGGAGGCTGGGGAGGCATCACCAGCACCCCGCTGAAAGACTTTCCCCCACCCCAGAGCTGATTCCCCCGGCGATAGGGAGAGGGTGCAGCCCCGGGAGCCCCGCTCGGCACGGAGGGGGACGCCCAGGGAGCCCGACGGGTTTGGGAGCTCAGCAAGAGGATGATGACAGGGCTTGGGGATTGCTCCACACCTCGTACAAACGCGGGTCCCAGCCGCCGGGAAGAGGTTTCCCAACCTGGCAGAACCTGTAGGGACGACCACCCTTTTCTTAAGCAATTTTCCTGACTCAAGATCCCACCCCAAATCAGCAGGAGAGGACTCTCTGCTGCCTCTTACAAAACATCTCCATCCAAACAGGTTTCCCCATTAATCCCTCTTCTAGGGATTAGCTTTTCCTCTTTTTTTTGGGGGGGTTGATCACACTGTTGGCTCTTCAGGAGGGTGTTTGGCCATGGTGCTCTGTTGACATCTCTCAGCCTGGGCTGGGGGGGCCTGAAGACACCCGTGGAATTAAGCACAGATTAGCCAAAATTGTGCTTTTTCATAGCAAAGAAATTCCTGGGACAGGAGGGGAGGGAATGAGGCAAATCCTGCTGAGACACGGAGAGGAACCAGGGGATTCTCAGCTGAATGTCCATCCGTTGGGTTTGGTGATCTCAGAGGTCTTTTCTCACCTCAATAATTCTGATTTTGGTATTAGTGACCCAAATATTGACCCGGAGCACACCCAGAGGATAACACCACCTTTGCTGGCAAATTTCTAAGGTGGGAACAGTTTGACAGACAAATAAACAGTGGTTAATTGATTTCAGTGCTCAGCAAACAGCCCCAGTGGGCAAAACCCCGTGGGGAAAACATCTGGAAACACCTTCAGTGCCTTCGAGCCTGTTGGAGGACCCTCAAAAAAATCCACTCGCCCCTTTTGGGGGCGACCCGTCGCCACCTGCCAGGGGTCTCGCCAGGCTCTGCGGGCACACGCTGGCAGGGGAAGGGTTACAGAGCCCCATCTGCTCAGCTCCCCGTTTCACAAGGGCGGGTTTGGAGTTTTACTACAAGTTTCAGACAATGAAGGTGTGTCTGTGCTGGGTGCCTGGTTTGCCCGTTGTGTAGGCGGCGGGTTCAGCGCCGTCTTGTCAACACTTGAATATGTTGAGCATCACTCACGGGGCATTCTGTAAGAAACCTATTAAGTTAATTACCGAGCTCTGTGTGTGTGTGTGAGAGGGAGAGAGAGAAAGAGTGAGCGTGTGTGCCTGTAAAAATTTGGCTTTCTTCGTGGCAAGGCTCTTCTGATGCAAGCCTCAGCTCCCTGGTGTGATGACATCTCGTCTGCTGCTGTAACTGATACGGGGCTGGCCTTGTGCTGCCTGCAAGCTGCAGAGGCTGTCAGTTGGTTTTTGGGGT
Organism: Merops nubicus; assembly: GCF_000691845.1. NCBI lineage: Eukaryota > Metazoa > Chordata > Aves > Coraciiformes > Meropidae > Merops > Merops nubicus. Next base: position 2,043 of record NW_008611502.1, on the reverse strand, counting down.
CCCCACCACGTTGGGGAGGACCCCCCCTGGCCAGACTGTCCAGCACTCAAACCCAGGTCCCTGTGGTAGCCCGGGTTATAGGCTGGGGAGGTGTTAGGATGCAGGTTGGTCCTAAATCTGTGGGGTTTGAGCTCCAGGCAGCCTGTGCTGCCTGTGTGGGGCCAGCCCAAGCAGCCCTGGAGGTAGGAGCAGCTCTCAGGAGTGCTTTATATCATCACAGATTTACAGTTGGGCTCGATGAGCCCAAAGGTCTTTTCCAGCCCAAAGGATTTTATGATTTCTGCTCTGTCCGAGTGCCAATGTATTTTTGCCCGCTTGGTTTGGGAACAAGCCTGGGAAGGGACCTCTTGCTCTTTCTATTTGCACCACCACCCACAAGTGGGCCAAAATAATCGAGGCTGGAGGTGGGGACCTGTTCTGGCTGGGGCTGAGGGGCACTGTCCCATTGCTGCTGGCAGGACAGCTCGGTTTGTGCAAGGAGGCAGCACAGAAATACCCCCCAGCAGCACCCACGAGCACTCCCCAAGGGGACACCCCCTTCTCTCCTCCTCCCCCTCCTTCCCACAGCTCTTGGCCACATTTGCATGCCCCTGGAGAAGGAGTTATGGGTCTGAAGCTCAACCTTGGACAAGAGTAGGGCTGTCTGAGCTGTGATGAACCCCACGAGCAGCAGCAGCACGTGTCTGTGCTGCCCAGCCCCGACCCCACCACCACCTCCTGCCTTTCCCCACGTCCTCACCCAGCTGGGCTGAAAGGGACCCACCACACACCTCCCCACCCCTGGAACAGCCACAAAAACGAGCCTGCTTTCTCTGGAGCCCAAGCCAGGGGAAGGAGCAGGACGAGTGCTGGCTCCCGAGGTGGTTTTTTTGGGGGAGGTACACGGGGCATTGCCCAAGCAGCCCCTGGCACTTGCTCATGCCCCAGGTAGGGTGGCTCAGCCCCCTCCTTCCCCTGCTGGGAGCATCCCACGGGAGCCTGGATCCGGTGGACTTTTATGGAAGAAAGGGAAGTCCATGGCATCGCTGGAGCAGCCTTGGCAGCCGTGCAGCAACAGCAACACTGCTGCTGTTAACCCCTCAACCTCGGGATGGCTCGGGCTCCACCTCTGCCTGGGGAGTGAAGGTTTAGGGGGGGGGGGTCATCAACCCTGCTGCAGATCCACCTTGAGATGAGGACTACAGGATGCTCAGCAGCAAAAAACACCATCGAGAAGACGTGTCTGGCTCTTCCTCACCATCTCCATCACCCGGGGGGGTTGGATTAGAGGATCTCTAGAGGTCCCTTCCAACCCCCAACATTCGGTGATTCTATTCTGTGATTCTATTCCATGATTCTGTTCTATGATTCTATGATTCTATGATTTAATGATTCAATGATTCTATGATTCTAAATCCCTGCAAAGGGCTCTTGAGCATCCCAAAGCTCTCATCCTTCAAGAACACCCCCTTGCCCTGAAAAAAAAATAATAAGAGGCAGGATGGAAGCGAGGGGGAGAGCTCGCTGCTCCAGCAAAGAATGTTTCCTGTTGGAGTTTCTCCCGTCCCAGGGGCAGCTCTGGACTCTCCCTCC
>NW_008611502.1:0-437 GCF_000691845.1 Merops nubicus | reverse complement strand
CCACACGCTGCCAAGCCTTGCTGTCAGGAAGAGGCTTTTTTTTTGGGGGGGTGACAATGAGGCCGAGCCCACGGCAGCCCGGATGCGCCGGCGGGGGCCAGAGAACATTCCCCTCCCAGCGAGTCCTGCCTGGGGTTGTCGTCATCAGCTGCAGAAGGGGAGAGTTTTTTTGGCCGATGGAAAGCGAAAAACCACCCCTAAAAAATTGAAAAACTCAACCCCAGGCTCGTTCCCCAGCTCCCATCAGATTAGTGCAGCCAAAATAGCCGAGTTGGCCCAGAGCGGCAGCAGGGCTGGCACGCGCGGGCTTTGATCCACCCCCGCGCCCAGGAAGGTGCCTGGGCTGGGGATCAGACACCCCAGGGAGGAGGAATTTGCAGGGGAGGTTCGTGGCGTGCTCACGCACCCCCTGCCACCCTCCAGCCCCCCAGCTGCCC
>NW_008611501.1:1759-14612 GCF_000691845.1 Merops nubicus | reverse complement strand
GCACCGGCGGTAGCAAGAGAGGCGATCTCGACTCCAGGTGGTGGTGGTGGTGATGATGGTAATGGAAAACTTGATTAGCCAGAAGAGACCTGAGACTTTTCACACACAGTGTGATGAAATATGCTGGCACGTGGGAAAGTTTCTTATCACTAAAAATTTCTGTTTCGTTTTATTGAGAATTCTTGATAGCGGTGTTACGTCAAATATGTGGTGGACTTACCTACATCCCATCTCAACAGCAGCACACTCAGGCTTTGCTGCGTTGTATGAACTTGTTCCAGAATAAACACACATGAAATCTACTCTTGCTTCAGGTGTCGCAACCATGACCAGGCCTGGTGATGGCACGAGTGCTGGCGAAAGCAGCCATGGTTCGCATAAACCAGGTAGCGCCTGGATTCTGCACCCTGAGATAAAAGGCTGCTCACGTTGGTTACCCCTTTTGCTCTATGCCTGCCCTCCTCTTTTTGGGCACTCGGAATTACTGTTGCTTTGCGAAAGTGAGGATGGAAAGTAAGGAACTTGGTTTTGTTGTTTAAGCAACACCAGCATTGCGTCCGCTTGCTCTCCGTGCACTTGCCCATGGGCACAAAAGCGAGTCAAAGGATATAAGCAGTAAGGGTGGAGGTAGGAGATTGCTGCCATATTTAGTTGCAAATTCACATGTTACAAGACCACTATGACAGTAGAATTACACTGATCCATATGTCAATGCCTTTACATTTAACTGGGCCAGAGTATGTGTATAAATATTAGATACAAATAAAGAATTTCACTCAACTCCTTCACTGGACTTGGGTAACGTTGCTCTAGCTGCATTTAATCCAGGACAGTAACAAAACTTCTGAAGCTGTGGAAGTTGTCTTCTTTGAGTTTATTTACTTCAAAGACCTAGGCCTTGAGTACTGAAGACATGCCTTTCAGCCACACACTGTCATTTTCAAAACTCAATGTCACTTAGAGGGATAAAGCTCATTTTTGGGCAGAGGCTCAGATGGAGCCATTTTTGTTGTCATTTGGGAAAAGTAGCTACTGCATTCCTCTTCTTCATGTGGTTGCTCAGCAGCTTCTCCACTGTCTTCCTTCTAGAGAAATTAAAGTCTAAAAATAATGTGCTGTTTGTTCTTGTAGAGCACCATGAAGGGCAAATGTCGTGGGGGAAGAACAGGCAGACTATTTCTTTGCATTTACTATGTTTTTCTATTTAAGCAGGACTGTGATTAACAGCCTGTTCCAAGTAGTGCCAGCAGTATGCTAAAGAATTTTCCAGCAGAAAGGAATAAAGAATGCCTGTCCTGGAAACTTTGTTCACACTTGAAGTTCACTTTTTTTTTTTTTTTTTTATGATAATAACTTTTGAAGAGTTATGTCAATAGAAACAGAGAGACTGTGCTGTCCTGAAAGACTAAGGATAAGGTAGGAAACACGTCAAAAGCAGAACTAGACTCGCTGCAGAACCATAGTGTTGCCTTGAAGCTGCAGGCAGACATGTTGTCATTTGCAGCAGTTCCCAGGCTCGGGGACTAGCGAGCACTTTCCTGAGCAGAGGTCAGCACATCACGCCCAACAGCCTCATATCTATTGTAGAAGTACCCACTATCATGGTTAAAGCTGAAAGAATTTTAGAAGTGCAGTTTTCTTTTACAGCATCACTGTTTTATCATACTTTCTTAGCATAAGAAGCAAAATCAAGATTTAATGTCTTTTTCTGCATTTTCCCACGTCTACATGTGTTAAGGTGCATTTACATCTAGATAAAAAGTATAAAAAAGGTATAATTTCCAATGACCTCTTCAGTGTTTTTTGAAAACCGAATGGTTGTGATGAGTGATAACTATCACTGTAACATAACAAAGTCAAAGCTTTGGAAGATTTTGTGCAGTCAACTGAGTAAAATTTTTTTAAGAATGAAATTTTAAATTTTTTGGCAACAGGAGACATAAAGATGCCTGCTATACTGGGTCATTCTGATCTTTGTACTGTGTTTCTCTATTAATGCTTAAAGCTGCATGATACTCATGTTAAATGTTTTATTTTGGTAATTTAATGCTGGACTGCATTTTGTAAAACGATGTATTCAGTTCCTCCGATTGCACTGACATTCAAGCATGAATCAGGACTCTTGGATGAAAGCAAAATTTTCCATATTTTTCCCTGTTTTTTTGACTGTGGTTTAGTTCTAACAACAGAGCTTTTAAAGTCAAAGTAGTACATGGAAAGCACATTTAGTTACGGAGAGCAAGTATATTGATATGCAGATTATTATTTAAACATATATCCTAATAAGAAAATGAGAAAAAAAAAAAAAAAAAGGCAATTGGAATAAAACTGTTCAAGTAACTACCTAATTAACATATTACACTGCTTAGTAACCTGACTGGTGCTGCACACAGAAATCCAAATATTGATACTAGATGATGGGTAAAATAAATTGATTTAGCCTAACTGTATAAATCTTGACTCAGCCTCCCTTCTGCCCAGAGGAGCAATGTTAGCGTGAATGAAAACAGAACCAGGGTGGATAGAGAATGGCTCAGCAATGCCCTGCACACAGCTATTACTTTTAATGTGGTCACTCAATCATAATCTAATCCAAGGGGAAAAAACTTGAAGGCCCTTCACCCTAATTAATTTTACATTTGCAATTACCCTAGATTGCCCATTCACATCAGGTTGCAGGTTCTCACAGTGTACAGAGCCAAGACTAAAAAAGGGAAATATGCAGCCCCCTTTTTAGCTTCTGTCACAGCTTTTGTTTGAAAATGTCATCTGAAGGGAGGGAGGTTTGGTGCTTTTTCTTTTTTCTTTTTCTGTGTTTTTGATGCAGTACTGTTGCAGCTTGGGCACCACGATGTGTAGGTGCAGGAACTGGGAGACTGCCCGTGTGATTAATAGAGGAGACATTGCTTCAGAACATTTAGAACAGGTTTCAGTGCAGAGCACTTGCCATAATTCACTTTCTAGTGGAACAATGTCACTCAATTAATTAATGGAGGAGTGTGGCCTCTAAACTTAAGATCTAAATTAGGTACCTACAATCAGGGAGTGTGGAATTACTTCAGTTAGGCATCTAGTATTATTAAAAGTGCTAATAGAGTATTTGAAGTGAGACAGAAAAATAATTGCATGTGTGTTTATACTAATATGTGACTTTACATGTAACAATGGAAAGGTGCAGACAGTATGTACAGGGAAGTGGGAATAGGGGCAAGAAGGAATCTCGCCTAGTTCTATGTTGCCTTTATTTTCTTACATCCTATATGCAAATGAGGTGCAACAAACTTTTTCATCACTGGATGAGCACATCAGTGGCAGTTTTAACTGAAATGAAAAGGGAACACATTTTAGGAGACATGTAGAGCACTCAGTTTGGGCTTTTCAAGCTAGAATGCTCATCTTTCTTGCCAGTTGGAAATTAATTGTCTCCATAGAGTGACTGTTGATATCTGAGAGTCAGATCCATTACCTGCCTGTTCTGTAAGCTGGTTTATAAAGGTTATTTCAATTTCACAGCACCTGCCAGGAGCTTTTGTCTCTTCTGATTTTCACCTATTTGTTCTTGTATTTCAAATTTCAGAATTTCGCTGATTACCGTGTTACTCAGTTAGCATGCTTGCATTTCCAGTCTTGATTTTTAACTTTTTTAAAAGCCTTTTTGATCTCCTTTTGACACTAATACTGCTAAAGGAAAGTCCCGTGTTATATACTATTAATAAACATGTAGCACACACATCATGTTCCCTTTCTGGCACCATGCCTATTCAATATGTTTTGTAGGCAGCTGTTTCCTTAGGTTGTCTGTTCTCTTGCTGCTCAGTGCAGCTTTGAGATTATAGTGCTAAGATATATTATGTTTTTACAGTTTACTTTTTCTCTTCAGAAATTTTTAAATTACTTACTAAACTCGGTCTATTTGTTTATGAGTACAGATTTGCTTACATGGCACTTATTACATGGTTCCAACATGTATTGTTGAAAAATGTACCTATGTGTAACTCGTGTCTTGGAGCACAGGGCAGATTTTGTCTCCACATTCGTGTCCACCCCACTTATTCGTGCATATACTCTCGCATCTTGAAAATTGGCGACAACTGCATTGGGTGAGTTTACTGGACAAGCACCTGGCATATGTGAGCCAAGGGACTTCTTAAAATCCTAATTCACAAATGTGGAAGGCAGAAACAATGGAATTGTCTGCCTGTTCTCTGCAGACCACAAACAAGGCAGAATGCTAAAACAATTACAGGAACATGAATGGGACCTCTTGTATATGTAAACTGGCAGTAGTTGCCACAGAGTTACAACCATGTGATAGTGGAAGATCAGAGCCTAAGGAAGGCCTTAGGTACTTGTAACAAGAACTGTGACAATATTTAGTAAAGAAAATATATAGAATATTTTCTTTCGGGAAAGGGCCCAGTGTTTAGCCCAGAAAGGCATGAAAGGATTTTAGTTCTATGGGGATAAATGTAAGGAAAGATAGGGGGAATAGTGGCTTGACCAGCAATGGAGATCCCTAAAACTGAGATGTCTGTATGTAATTACAACTCCATGTCTTTGAATGCTGATAGGTCTCCTTTTTGCCAAAGTTTATAAAAAGCTTCCTGGTGTTTTTAAAGTAGCTCACCAAAACAGACATTCACCAACTCGGCTAAATAACTGTGTATTCATGGAAACTGCAACCAAACTGCAATGTCACTGAATGCTTCTCTTACACTCAACATACCCTATTCATCTATTTATAATTATTGTTAAAATAATTTATTTTTTTCATGATCAGGCTTCTAAACAATGTGTGAAGCAACTCCCTTTCCACCTTTGTATCATTTTGAAGAAGTCCAGAGCCAACATTATTGTTAACTGTATCATAGAGAGCCTTTGCTCTGGCAACTGAGAAGGCAAGCTCTCATATAGTGTAGAGGGGTCAGTGAAAGGTGCACAAGAAGCACAGAAACAGAAGAATACTACCGATGTAGCTAATGTTTGATTTGAGCTAGTTGATATAAAATTCTGGTAGAGAATGGATTTCCTGATTTTATATGTATTTATGTGTGGTAAAAAGCTATCTAGGCTGCTGCTAAGGAGGCAGTAAAGCAATCCTGTCAAATCTATGCTATCTAGAAGAATGAAATAGAGCCAGGTGTTAGCCCAGAGAAGGAAGCAAAGTAACACACAGTTACTAACTTAATAAAAATAAAGAGGCAATTCATCTGAATACTATTTTGTTTAAAAGTTTTTGAACCAAAGTAATAAAGGACATTTCAGCAAAATGCTCAGTGAAACAAATTAAAAATTACTGTCACCATTACAATTGGGAGATGCAAATTATTTTAATACTTCTGTCTGGATGTAATATGATTTCTAGGGGAAAGAACTTACCAAGAAACTCTGCATTGTTTAAAGGCAATACATTTCTCATGAAATCCAGGTCACTACTAGGAGCTTAAAGAAACCTGGTCTTTTATGCTCATTATAAAATGTTATAGAAAAATAAACTGCACTTCACAGATTGGTTTTGTCAGACTTAATTCTTTATTACTGTTCATGAACAAGCCAGGAGTTGATATGTATATTACATTTCTGAATGGCATAATTACATTTCCCTTCTGTTCAGCTAATTTTTTTTTTTGTTATTGTTTTTAGGTAGCTTATGTCTAAACACAATAACCGAGCTTACAGTGGATTTACTGTAGATTATATGTGAAATTCAAGATGTTGTTTACCTTTTTGCTAAAAGCTGCAGCAGTTTTGAAGAATAACAATTGTATAGTTACTGCTTGGAAACTATGATTTTTTATGCACAAATCAGTCTGAAGATAGATTTTAAGCTATTATGATGTAAAACGTATTTATACTAATTGCTTTTACTTTTTAATCTTTTACAATTGTCAGTATGTCATACAGAGATCTACTGTGTATATTCTAGCCTTTCTAAGAAGTGCCTCACATCCATTTTCACACCATATGGAGAAGACACTGGGGGATTTTTTGATCTTCTATTCCGTTTTGTTAGATCAGATTATCTTTTACATTAATTGTGATTTTCCTGCATTCTTTAGTGTCTACATACTGATGTAATTAAGACAGCTTGATAAACTGAATTTAGTAATTTTCAGTGAAAGCATATTGTGTCATATGTAAGAACTCTTCTCATGTGAAAGAATTTGAATGACCTTATGACCTGAATTTCCAGGACAGTACAAAAGGTTAAAAAATCACAGTCTTTATATCTCACACGGATACAAGAATAAATGAATTGGGATCTACATCATTTTCTACTTAAATACCCAGTGTAAGTCATTTATGTATGTAAGAAAGCAAGATCCTTAATATCAAGAACAATAAACCTAGCAATAGCTATGGGAAAATAAAAGAAAAATATATACCTAGTGGCTAGTTTTGAATGTACCTAGGCACAGATGAAGTACAGAGTTATTCACCAATGCCAGAAAACAGCAATTTACAATACAGCAGTTTCCAGATTTCTGGTATCTGGTATCTTAACGTTCTTTAAAGATATGTTTTGTAGATCCTTAAAATTAGGATCTCATCTAGGAGTTGCTTTTTGCAATTTGTGAAAATTAAGCATCAATTAAAGGAAAATTATATACAAAAATTGACATGTCTTCAGAGTCATTATTAACGTTTTCTTTCTAGATAGTGTCTTTGTGTATGTCACTTTACGTCTGGAAGGTTAAACTACATTCCAGTTGCCTTATGTCCTCTGAAGTGTGTTTTGTGTGTAAGGCAGAATATACTGTCTTCTCAGCCCTGGCAGCAGCTGGAAAAAAAAACCAAGGTTTGTGTATCTAAGCACCTCAACAAAGTGAAAGTCTTAGAAAAACCTAAGGCAAGTTTCCAAGACTAAGCCAGAATGTGAGGATAATGCTGCCCATAGTATTTTACTTCAGAAATGGCCCATAACCTTCAGAAATTTTGTAGCATTTGTGCTGTTTCAGTAGTGTACTTGAAAAAAAGTTAAGCATATGGTTTCTTTCTTCACTAGATTCTTTCAAGCATGCCGTTTTCCTGTGGTATATGCAGTCTAACAATAAGTGGAAGAAGTAAAAATATGAATAAAAATGGAATTTTTCCATGTTTTGAAACAGTATTTTAAAAAAACTTAGTGAAAGAAACTCCCAAGTTGTTCAGAAGACCTATTAAAGTGGGAACACTGACATATGTATTTAGTACAATTAGGTATATTGCAACTGTTCTTGGTGTTATTCCACGTCTTAAACAGACTGTGATTATAACCTCAAGACTGATAATTCTTGCAGCAACAATATGGAGTATTCTTGGATATGGAGTATCACCTCACCCTCCATCCTCATCCTGCACCTTCTCCCGATGAAGCTGAAAGGAGGCATGTCATACTTGTGCTTCTTGGCCAGAGCAGGGTGATAATTGACTTATCTTTCCAGTAGCCACCACACAGAAACATACAATATGATAGATTCTTTAACTATAGAATAAAGCTTTTGTAGTTTTCTCTGTGGTTTTAGTAGTGCCACAGTGTTGGGTTCCACAGTGACTCTGTGAGCCTTGTAAGTATAGCTTCAGGTGGACTATGCAGTATAGGTTGAGGTGGGAACAAAATAGAACCTCTGAGGAGATATCACTGCCTACCAGGTTCTTCTTTGACCCTGGAATGAGGTATTTTAGTACAATTTCTGCTGCAACAAGTAAGCCTTTAGCCTGGAAAATGTGGAGTAGGAATGTGATCCAACAAAAATAAATATCCATCTGTGCGTCTGCATTACACTCAGGACACTCCATAGTAACAGAATTCAGCTAAAAGAAATTATATTTTGAGAAAACAGTATATATTCCTATCATATAAATTAGATTTTGCTGGACTAAAATATTTTTAAAAGAAGTGGGGTTTTGCTCTTAAGACGCTAAATGTGTCGCATTTCTGAAGCTCGGTAGAGTTAGTAGGCTCTTTTACAACCGCAAGTAGCCAGGAGAACCCATGCTGTCTTACATTAAATACACAACAACTTCTGGCAACGTCTGAGTAACGTAGATATTACATCAAATATGGTGAACATCCACAGTGTATGGACCATCAGACAGAACTGTAATGTTAAAAAGTGGAAGTGTATTCAGCATTTATATTCCTTTCTCCACCCTTTTAAACACTGTTGTGCTCTTAATAAAATCTTTCTTGCTCATAGTCTTGTTTTTGCATTTACTCAGTCCTGTGTTGAATTCATCATAGTCCTATGTTTAAAGCATCAGTCTGTTGCCATGGAAATGGCTGATGTCACAAATTCAGTTAGAATTGCATGACAGGATCAAATATAAAAAGAAAATGGGGCTAGAAAAGAAGAAAACCATTGTCCAAGTAGCAAAGCTTAGGTAACAAGCTAAATGGAAAAAGTGAACAGGGATATACAGAGTAAGGTGATTTATTATTTAAGGCTGTTGGAGGAAAATCCCCTTTAAAAATTTCTCTTACGGATACAGAGTGATGTTTTTAAAGTTATATGTAAAAAATGTATTCAGATGTAACACCAAGATTTCTAAACTGTTACATCTTTACTTATCATATATACCAAAGCAGAAGTTCACAAAGTAGACACAGTAGTTAACAAGATGTGAAGATAGGTGGGTTTTCTTAATGAAAATAATAGGAAAAGAAATGTTTTAATTAACAAATGGTACATATACTTCTTATTACTAGAAAAATTAATTAAGTGCTATTTAAAGATTCATTCAAATTAATTTGGGCATGTTCACAAAGTGACATTTCCCTGAGAAAAATATGAGATCAGATTTTGTGTTTTAGTTATTTTTACTGTATCTATGATTTCCATTTCATGGTCTGGCTGAGAACTTTTTACTGGCTGTATTATGTGGTCTGTCAGACTTGTCAGATACAGTATGACTTGGAGAAAAAATGGACTTGCAAGATGCTTGGTGGCACAAAGTGAGCTACTTTTCCATTCCCAGTATAGACTGTAGCCAGCTATTATTAATAAAAAGCTAGCAACAAAGGTAAGAAACAGGTTAATGGTAACAATTTGGAAACAGCAGTTTTTGGAAAAAGAAGTGGTAAAGAGGTGTTGCAACTTTTCAAATTTTTTTGTATAAATCCCAGTAAGTGTCAAAGCAATTTCTTCCATAATTATAGGACTAAGGAGCCTTATAATTAGGTAAAATTTTAAGAATATATCGTTTTCCTCAGTATTTCCCTATTGTCTAGCTTCGATTGCTTACATTACATTGCTTTTTGGATATGCCACTCTTCAGTGTTCACCTTTTCTCATGGATGTGTAGTTTTCAAAAGCCTACAGAACCCAGCAGAGCAACTAGGTGTCCTAAAAGTTTGGTGTTGAAATGCTCTGTATCATGATACAACTCTCACTTTTTGAAGTTCATTTTTGATGCCTGAGAAAACAGGTGAATATACTGGTTGTGCAGAGTAACAGCAGCCACAGTGCTTACATTAAAGATGCATCATACATGCAGACCTCATAAAATCTCTAAAAAAAGATGAAGCATACTGTAGACCCTTTCTGTTCTATCCCCTTTCAAATAGACAAATATGCCCAGATCTTGCGTAAACTTGGAGAGAGTAGGTAGCTGGAATGTGCAGCTAGATGTGAGTAGGTGGACAACCACCATTTACATATGACCTGAGAGACATAAGAAAAAGGATTAGGTGGTCTCTTGTCCTCTATTCTATCTTCTGGGTTAGATTATTGAACAAGATAAATTTATAAACCACTTCTTTTAATTCATTTTGTGAGGTACTTGAATACTTACTCTGCATTAGCAACAGCTGCACATTGTAAGACCCCAATCCAAACCCCATTGGAATCAATGGAGAGGTCACACTGACTTTGAGAAAGAAGAGAATTGAGCCAAGAGTTTCTGGAAAGAAAAAAAAAAAAAAAAAGAAAACCAAAAAGAGTCTTGGCAATGTTATAAAGTTGGGCACTCTGAGGAAGTTTATAGCGAACACATTCCATCTTCATAATAAGAAAGGCTTTATGCTACCTAAGGTTAGCTTATTAGTATCTAATTAGAAGCCAACCATAAACTTCTTTCTGCCAGCACTCCACCAAATTTACAAGCATTCCCACACACATTTTGCATGTGGGATGCAGAATAGAGATTTTAACTGCTTGGAGGCTGGCTTGGGCACAGAGCTATTCATCCAGACCCACTGGTTTTTCTCCTGTATGTCAAGGGCAAAAGCAGAAAACTATTTCATACTCTAGTCAGATGTTGCCCACATTTGTCCACCTCCTCATATCATAACATGGTTTACAATTCTAATATATAATTGTATATAGTGACTACAGCAATCAAAACAGTGTACAGTGCTGCTTTTTTTTTCCCCTCAGTGGAGCAAAGAACTGCTCTAAAGTGACATGTTATTCATATAGCTGTGCAAGATTGTCAAAAAATAATATGAGTAATAATAAGACATCAGTTCAGGTCATCTACTCACATGGAAAGCTTGCCAGAGCTTAAAGATATATGTGAAAAAAATCCTTTGCTTTGAGGTTGCATAGCTATCCATGTAAGAGACATTGAGGATGAAGGGACGAGAGTTAGGAAACTCACTCAGACTCTCCGTTTGCGTTGTTCAAACCTGTCTTACAAAAATCTTCAAGAAATAAGTTGAAAAGTCAATTAATTCTTTGCAATTCTGGGATTGTGAGTCCTAAACTACTTGTAAAATTTCTCAGGGAATTTGTATGTGACCTTTTTGTCTCTGTTAGTCTGCCTCTCTTAGGAAAACCTTGTGTGCCATAATTGTAGGTAGCAGAGTTTCCATAGGGTCAAAAGGAGAGAAGTAAATGCCATCTGATCTCAACAACTACAGTACCCCTGCAAGACTGTTACTACAAAGGAGTGGATAATTCTTCATCCTCACCGAGGAAAATTCCAGAAGAGATTGTAAGACTTGCAATTTTCCCTTCAAAAAAGTGCTAAAAATACAGGACAGAACTTTTTGTAAAATTAAACTTTCATCTCTGACCTACATATTTATTTTTCTTTTCTTAATGACAAATTACACAAGCAAAATGACATGCATTTCCTAATGCTTTTTTCCCTTAAATGGTTTCCTAGCATGCTTAGATTCAATTCCCCAGTTATGCCTTGACATTACTTGGTATATTTTTTGTTATGCTATAATGTTACTGAATTATTTTATTTTATAAGCTTAGGAATTTCCCAAGTTATCCAAAGAAAGTAACTTTTTTACAAGACTTGGCAGATGAAAAACAAAACATTTTTTGCAAAAAAAAGGCTTTCTTTTAAATGACTAAACAAAAAATACATATTCAGCTTCTACATACATTGGAAACTTTTACTACAGAACACTGTAAATTTATTAATTTTGGGTTTTAAAACACATAACTGAAATCAGATTATTGTTGGACAATTCATACAAGATAGTATTTTACATTTTCCAAAAGCAATTCATACATGTTTTACTACTACAGCCTAGCTCATAAGTTTCAAGAACATTTTTGTTGGACTGTACAGCTTTTTCACATTATAAATATCAAACATCACAGTTTTCTGTTTATCTGCATTTGGATAATTTGGTCTTCTTACCAATGTAATTCTTATTGCTGTGCAATAAAATAATAGTAGTAAAAATTTGACATTTCAAAAGGAATTGATGAAGTGATAAAGTATATAATTAGGTAGGAGTTGGATACAGGTCAAGATGTGATAGCAACTCTAAAAGATAATTAGTATCATTTATATGTGAACTAATCCCTTCAAAAAGTGTGATTATGGTCTATTTAAGAAATATGTCTATTAAAGTTCAAAAAAGCACTCAGGGAGCAGAGATAGCTAAACCACCACCTGACATTTTCATGTGCTATTAGGGAACAATAAGTTTTCAATGGTGACTGAAGTTGGATCCAGAGCAAATGCTAATGGCTACAATGTCAGCCAACTATATTAAACTTCAGTCTATGAGCTTTTGTCTAATCATAGCGATAAACTGTAATAACTAAAAGCCAGACTAGAAATAATATAGCACCCTCTTAGTAAAGCCTGGGAGTATGATTCTTTATTTTACATACCAGTGACTTCTGCAGCATCTCCACTACTATATATATTTTAGTCACATTATTTAGTTTCAGCTAGTCCTGTGAGACTAGCAGGAGGTTGGACCTAATGATCCTTATGAGTACCTTCTAAATTGAGATATTCTGTGATATGGCTGGCAATGGTAAATGCAGACACAGCTGAGCTTATGTTCCTAAGTAGGAACACGACATGGTTTATATAGCTATAGTTAAGTGCATGAATTCCTTGATGGTCGTGTAAATGTATTTTTTCATTACACTCATAAGACAGCAATCCAATCAGCACTATTCCCAAGTACATTCAAAACATTGACTGATTTTTATATATAAGGCTTTCCGAGGCGAAGAGGGTTTGTTAAGGAGGCAAGCAGCTAGGGCCAAGACAGACTATAGAACTGCGCAAAGGTAGGGCTAAAGAAGCTTTAAGGAATAGACCTATTTATTCCACTTCCCCCCCAAAAAATAACATCATGACATACTCTTATCTAAGGTGCTCTTAAAAATTTCTAACAAAGGAACCTGCACAGCCTTCTGTAGAGGTTAGAAAGCAAAACAGTGAGAGACTCCAAGTCAGAAATACAATTTAATAGGAAAAATAAAGTAAATGCAATAGTACAAAAAAAAAAGAAAAAACCACCACTGACAGAGTCAGAATAGAACCTGACACTCTGTTAGTTAGGGTGGTGGTAGCAGTCCAGATTAAGAGGTCTTGTTGAAGCAGTGATCCCGTAGAAAAGATCTGGTAGCTCTTGTCCTCTGGAAATCCAGTGGGTAAGGCCCCC
>NW_008611501.1:319-1262 GCF_000691845.1 Merops nubicus | reverse complement strand
TGAGGTCTGCCTTTGCCTGAGGTGTGATTAATCCAGTCTTTCCTAACATACCTCTCATGTGTACCACAGGGACTTTATCTCCATCCAGTGCGTGCAAGGGGTCAGATTGGGCGGGACCAGCTCAGTTGATGGACCCTTGGATATTGACCATCCAGGTGACCTTTGCTAAGTTCACTTCCCAATTTTTGAAGGTCCTCCTGCCAAGTGCTTTCAGGGTAGTCTTAAGTAGTCCGTTGTACCATTCAACTTTCCTGGCAGCTGGTGCCTGGTAGGAGATACGATATATCCATTCGATTCCATGTTCTCTGGCCCATGTGCTTATGAGGCCATTCTTGAAATCCGTCCCAGTGTCTGACTTAGTTCTCTCAGGGGAACTGAGTGCCGTGTCTCCAAAGGACTTGCTTTTCTAGGCCCAAGATGGTGTTTCGGGCAGTAGCATGAGGGTAGGTCTCCAGCCATCACATGGTTGCTTCCACCATGGTCAGCATGTAGGGCTTGCCTTGGAGGGTTTGGGGAAGGGTGATGTAGTCAATTTGCCAGGCTTCCCCATACCTGTACTTCGACCGTTGTCCACTGTATCACAGAAGCGTCACCCGCTTGGCTTGTCTGATTGGAGAGCAGTTGTGGATGACCTGTGAGATGCTGTCCATAGTAAGGTCCACCCCTCGGTCACAGGCCTATGAGTATGTTGCGTCTCTCCCCTGATGACCAGAGGCATCATGGGCACAACGAGCCAGGAATAATTTTCCCATGTGCTGCCAGTCTAGATCCACCTGTGATACTTTCACCTTGGCAGCTTGGTCCACCTGCTTGTTGTTGTGATGCTCTTCATTAGCCCGACTCTTGGGTACGTGCGCATCCACATGTCGAACCTTCACGGTCAGCCTCTCTACTCGGGCGGCGATGTCCTGGCAAGTCTCAGCGGCCCAGATAGGTTTCCCTC
>NW_008611501.1:0-290 GCF_000691845.1 Merops nubicus | reverse complement strand
GAGCCTTGCCCCCCATCCACGAGTCGTTGTAAAGGTAGACCCTCGGCCACTTCTCTCGTTCGGCAATATCCAAAGCCAGCTGAAAGGCTTTAAGCTCCGCAACGTGGCTCAATCCACCTTGTCCCTGGGTAGCTTGTGCAACTCATCATGTGGGGCTCCATACTGCAACTTCCCATTTCTGGTTAGTGCCTACAATTTGGCAGGAACCATCAGTGAAGAGAGCATATAGTCTTTCCGTCTCCAGTAGCTCATTATATGGTGGAGCTTCCTTGGCACATGTCACTTGCTCC
>NW_008611500.1:0-1081 GCF_000691845.1 Merops nubicus | reverse complement strand
ACACCATTGCAGCAAAAGTCTGAGTATTTGTAAAAATTAGTATGTCAGGCTTACTGTAAGAAATAAGATATGTGGTGGTCTTACGTGAAGATGCCCAAACTAGTTCCTGGGAAGAGAAGCACCTCTGCCCTGGTCTTAACTGCCTGTGCAGTCCATTCCAACAGGCTAAAGCTTTCCCTGAAAGGATCTTAGATTAAAGCCTGCAGCACTTCTGTGCTCCACAATCCTCAGCAGAACGCCTGGTGGGTGAGCCAGAGAAGGGGTGAGTGGAGCAGAACAGGCACTGCACAATGTGGGCTATTCCCATCCTCTTTTTCAGGAAGAGATCCTGTTTGTGATGGTTTTGAGGGTGTACATTGCCACTTTGTTTCCACAGCTTCTGTGCAGAGATCAGCTTAGTGTGAATGCTCTGGAAAATGGTCAAACAGCTGAACATGCATCTCTATGGTCTATTAAAGCAAGGAGACTGCTGTACACAGCTAAGATCCACCCGTGCCACACAGGCAGCTTAAAAAGATAGACCTTATTCTGCCAGGACTATTTTATCCTGGCTTGAGGGCCATGACAAGTGACAGCCACCTCCCCAGAGTACTGTGCATAATATAGTCAGTGGCTGTCATCTCTGGGGGCTATACAAGGAGCCTGTCCTTGAGGGCACTGGAGGGTGGGTGGCTTGGTCTCGGGATCAGAGCTGGACATGAAGAACTAGGAAAGAGCAGCCAGTTTCTGACCTTAGGGAAAACTTAACAAAGCCCTGCCTGTTGAGAGACTTGTACCCCCGCTGAGCCCCCATTCCTGTCCCTTCTCATACCACAGAAGAGGCCAGTCATGCCTTCTGATGGATGCACTCGGCTCTGCCTTAACCAAATCAGCAGCATTTTGGTATGAGCTCCAAAGGAGGTAAAAGCTTCAGCTGTGGCCAGGCCAAGAACTCCTCTTGGAAACCCACAAAAGAGTAGGGCGAGCAAAGCGAGCTGTGGGTACAAGGAGTCTTGTGCATACCTCTCCCATTGTGGTTGGCTCATAGTCAAATGGCACATGTTAGCCCATAAATATTCTTGTTTAACATCTCTGTCGGGGA